>NC_090741.1:8122590-8130090 GCF_036898095.1 Palaemon carinicauda | reverse complement strand
CTAACGCCAGTGCCTTGGCTGTTATTAGGTAGCTGGTTTGGGAGTGCCTTATTGTTCTACAAATCTCTCCTCGTGTATCCGTGCATTTACTGTACCTTATAAAATGCAAAGAAACCTTGTTCAATGAATCAGTCCTCTTAATAAGTATCACGAAAATAGTCAGGATTTAATCTTATTCCCTATTTTCATTTTCACTGTGGTTCTTTTGCATCTGAGCATCATGTTTCTGTGACGAGCCGAGAGAGGGTTGTAAACTCAAAGGCAGGATGCAATCAACTGAGTTATATTGTTATAGAACACACTCCTTTATATACAAAACCTCAAGGCAACAGGACATAACAAGTTAACAAGACAGACAATGTTACAGAGGAAACAGCAGACATGAATTTTCAGGTTTGTTTAGTGCGAGGGAAGAGCGAAGATATAAGCATAATATATGCAAAAGGAATTATGTACAATTGTGTGACACACGGTTGGTACATGGCTCCCCCCCTAAAAATGACATACTGTATATGTAAAATAGGTCGTCCTGATCTGGAGAGGCGAACTGTAGGCGGGTCATCTGTCAGAAGATAAGCAGGTTTTAGACAATCAATGGAGACCCAGTCTTCTTTGCCCCGAATGTTTAGTAGGAATGCTTTTGGACTGCGTCGGATCACAAGGAAAGGGCCCGTGTAAGGGGGCGTTAGTGGTGGCTTGCTAGTGTCGTTGCGCAGGAAGACGTGCGTTGCAGAGTGCAAGTCCGTTGGTATGTGATGCTTCACTGGGGGCTTGTAAATCTGGCGCCACGGAGTAAATTTTCCCACGACGTGACGTATGCGCTGGAGATCGTCGGAGGAGGTTGTAGAAGGAAAAAATTTGGCAGGGACGACCAACGGGTCGCCATACACCATTTCAGCTGCCGAGACGTCGAGGGCGTCTTTAGGAGTGGTCCTTAGTCCCAGGAGGACCCAGGGAAGCTGAGGAAACCAGTTGCAATCCTTGCAGCGGGACATCAAAGCTGCTTTGAGGATGCGATGAAAACGTTCAACCATTACATTGGCAGCGGGGTTGTAGGCCGTTGTCTGATGTAGGGTGATGCCCAGGAAAGTCGCTAATGACGTCCACAATTGAGAGGTGAAAGTGGTTCCCCTGTCAGAAGTAATATGCTCAGGGATACCGAATCTTGAAATCCATCCAGAGAGTAAGGCATATGTACATGAGGCGGACGTTGCAGTTTCCATGGGAATGGCTTCAGGCCAACGAGTGGAGCGGTCGATGACGGTAAACAGGTAACGATGTCCTTGTGATGTGGGTAGGGGGCCTACAACGTCGACGTGAATGTGTGCGAAATGACGCTGAGGTTGAGGAAAGGTGCCGACTCCTGAATCCGTGTGTCGATGTACTTTGGAAGTTTGGCAAGAAGTACAGGCGCGGACCCAATCCTTAGCATCCTTAGAAATGCCGTGCCAAATGAACTTTGCCTTCAGCAGCTGTGCAGTAGAACGGCACGAGGGATGTGAAAGGCCGTGAATGAAATCAAACACCTGTCGGCGCATGGGAGCAGGAATCCAAGGTCGCGGTCTACCAGTACTGACGTCACAGAGGAGGGTGGTGTTGGAGTCTTCGAGAGGAAAGTCTTCCCAACGGAGGGACGTGCAGGATGTCCTACAAGGTTGATACTCTGGATCCTGTTGTTGGGCTTCAGCCAGGGCGTTGTAATCCAATCCCAGTTGAACGGCAGCCAACGTGTTTCTTGACAGGGCATCGGCAACGGGATTCATTTTCCCAGGGACGTATTGGAGGGTGCAATTGTATTCAGCCACGGCGGAGAGATGTCGGCGTTGACGGGCGGACCAGGCGTCAGACTGTCGAGTGAAGGCGTGCACCAGAGGCATGTGGTCTGTGCGAATGACGAAGGGCGTACCTTCTAAGAAATGGCGAAAGTGACGGACAGCCAAGTGCACCGCTAGCAATTCTCGATCGAAGGTAGAATAACCCGATTCTGCCTTGGACAGTTTTCTGCTGAAGAAGGCCAATGGGCGGGGCGAGCCTTTGACCACCTGCTCGAGTACTGCACCAATAGCGACGTCGCTGGCATCGGTGGAAAGAAGGAGAGGGGCGTGTGGGATAGGAAAAGTGAGAGCCGCAGCAGTTGATAGGGCCTTCTTTGCATTGCAGAAGGCTGCTTCTTGAAGGGGACCCCACTTCAGGTCCTTTGGCTTGCCCTTGAGGGAGGCGTAGAGGGGAGCAAGAGTGGCGGCAATGGCTGGCAGAAAACGGTGATAATAGTTGATCATGCCCAAGAATTCCTGCAGAGCTTTGACGGTCGAGGGCGCGGGGAAATTCTGAACGGCTGCTACCTTCTCAGGGAGGGGATGGACTCCTTCAGGAGTCATACGGTGCCCTAAGAACAACACTTCGTTGGCGCCAAAGGTACACTTGTCGTACCGGACTACAAGGCCGTTTTGTTGCAGGCGGTCGAGCACGATGCGCAGGTGACAGAGGTGTTCCTCTTTTGAGGAGGAGAACACAAGTATGTCGTCCACATAACATACACAGAAAGGGAGGTCCCCTAAGATGCCATCCATGAGACGTTGAAACGTTGCCCCAGCATTACGAAGGCCAAAACAGGAGTAATTGAAGGTGTATGTGCCAAACGGAGTGGTGATGGAGGTCTTGGGGATGTCTTCTGGGTTCATAGGCACCTGATAATACCCCTTCAGGAGGTCGAGCGTAGAGAAAACCTTCGCTTTGTGCAGGTAGGAGGTCACATCGGCAATGTTTGGGAGGGGGTAGTGATCCGGTTCTGTTTGCATGTTCAGGCGCCTGTAATCCCCACACGGATGGAGGGAGCCGTCTTTCTTCAGAACGATGTGTAAGGGTGACGACCATGGGCTGGAGGCCTTTTGACAAAGGCCCATTTTCTCCATTTCGGCGAACGTCTGTTTGACGGCTGCCAATCGTTCCGGTACCAGACGTCTGAATTTTGCGAAGACTGGGGGTCCCGTCGTCTTGATATGGTGATAAATACCGTGCTTGGCAGGAACCGTGGGCATTTGGCGAAGTTCTGGACAGAAAACTTCCGGGTACGACGTGAGGAGGTGGGCGTAGGCATCCGTGGGTGCGCTGATGTGGAGAGCGAGGTTAGAGGGGGCGGGTTGAAGAGGTGTCGACAAGTACGAGTCTGCGTTGACCAATCGTCGGTGGGCGACATCGACTAGAAGGTGGAAATGAGAGAGGAAATCCAAACCGAGGATTGGCATTGTGACGTCAGCAACGAGAAACTTCCAATTGAATTTACCGTTTCCGAACGATAATGTGAGGTTCTCGTAACCGTATGTGGGTATCGCAGATCCGTTGGCAGCTACCAAGCGGACGTCGGCAGATGTAGACAGACTACGTCGTGCCTTGAAGAGTTTCCTTTGCAAAAGAGAACGACAAGCACCCGTGTCTACCAAAAATCGCACGCCCGTTCCTGCATCCTGTAAAAAAAAAAGATTAGAAACATGGGAGGCCACCGCCACAAGCGATGGCCTACTTACACGTTTTTTGGCCACTCACAATCTTTGGCACATTTCTTCGCGGTTGCCCCGAATCTGAAGTGGTAGTAGCAAAACTGCGGCGGATGGGAGGTAGTAAGTGGCTGTAGAAGTCGTTCGTTGGGGCGCGAGCGATTGGTGGGTGGTGGGCGGCTTTGTCGCCGCTTCGGCACGTCAAGGGGTAGGCGTGTATGTCCTACGGCATTCATGTCAGCCTGGTTGACGTTGAATAGGCATCCTCGTCGTCAGGGGTAAAGGCGTTGATGGAGGTCTTGAAGTGGCTGTCCATAAGGGCGTTGGCTTTGGTCATCAAGTCCTTTATGGGTAAACTATCGACATCGGGTATGGCAGCGCGTACAGATTCGGGTAAACGGCGTATCCAAAGGGCACGAAGTAGGTTCACCTCACGAGGAGAGCCGTCTGCGGTAGGTTGAAGGCGAGCGATACTGGTCATTTCCCTGAGGGCAAGCGAAGCCCTTTGGTCCCCCAATGGTTGTTGCGAGAGCTGAAAAAGCTTTGCTATACGGGCGGCTGGCGACGGCGAGTACTGCTGCAGAAGGTATGTTTTGAGGGCGTCATGCGCTATTGGGGTGTCTCCTTGTTCACAAAGCCAGTCGGATATTTCTGGGAAGGTGTCCTCGAGTATCGCCGCGAGAACATAATCTGCTTTGGTGGTTGAGCGAGTCACGCCCCTGATACGAAAGTGGACTTCTGCGCGTTGAAACCAAGCAAACGCTTCTCCGCTGGCGAACAGTGAAAGTTTCAATGGGGCGGCCGCAGCGCCAACTGCTCTAGTAAAGTCCGTCTCCGTCATAGTACCAACGATGGAGGGGCGAGGGAGGTGGGGGTGGAAGGCAGTGGGAGCGAGTCGACTTCCGAGAGAGGGTTGTGAACTCAAAGGCAGGATGCAATCAACTGAGTTATATTGTTATAGAACACACTCCTTTATATACAAAACCTCAAGGCAACAGGACATAACAAGTTACCAAGACAGACAATGTTACAGAAGAAACAGCAGACATGAATTTTCATGTTTGTTTAGTGCGAGGGAAGAGCGAAGATACAAGCATAATATATGCAAAAGGAATTATGTACAATCCCTGGGATTTTTAGCACACATACACACACACACACACACACATTATATATATATATATATATATATATATATATATATATATATATATATATATATATATATATATATATATATACACATACTTTATCAAAAGTCAGTCCGAGATTATACATTGAAACAGAGCCCAATAGATGCTAAGGCCACCTCGAGAGGCCCTGATTTTACTAATGTAAGTAAAAACTTGTTCCTCTAGAACTAAAAATAACATTGAATGCCGAAAAGAAATAAGAGCATCTTTTACTGACCATATCTCTATATGGTGAGAAAAATGTGACTGTTAACAAGCCTAAAGCCCGCCATATACCCACAGTTTTAACTTACAGGTCGACTGATGAAACCAGATTTAACCGGTTTGTTCAGGCCAGTTTCACCGTATATAGGCAAGGCCGACTCGAGAGATATGTTATGGGGGTATTTTCAATTGAAGGCAGGCCGGAAAGGGGACTGGATGAACTGAACCGAATGTCGAAAATCTACCCGTCCGTTCTCGTGAACTGGAGGCTAGTTTGCACGTGTATGGAGGTTCCTGCAGTCCTGCCCTCAGCGCAACATATGAAATGATGCCCTTCCTTGCTGATGCACTAGCCGTGCTCCGAGAGGATAAGCGATTTTGTTCTGAATTTATCGTTATTTATAGGGGATACCCATCATTTCGGAAAATAAAAAGTTATGATTATTCTGACAGATATGAAAATGTTGATAAGGATATCGAAATCATTATCAATTTACATTGAGATATACAATGTTTCCATAAATCAGAACTTAATCAGGGAACAGATAGGACTCAAGTACATAACGATAAGCACAGGAACTTTTTCAGAGAAAACAAATGCTACGTTTTTCTTTCCACATCTTCAAACATTATAATTTACATATTTTGTGCCCTTGCCATTATGAATAAATAACAAGCCGACAAATTTGGAATAGACCTATATATATATACATACATACATACATACATACATGCATACATACACATGCATGCATAAATACATATGCATACATACATACATACATACATACAAACAAACATATATACATACCTACATACATACATACATACATACATGAGATTCAGGTAATAAAAGTTTGTGGCAGGCATAACAGCTTCTATTTGTGTTCGATCTACCAGAATCCTGACATGGATGATTCTATCTTCGATTGCTTTCTTACCATTATGGCTAAGATACAAGAAGATGATAGAAAGCCCTCTTTTGTCTCTGTTGGTGATTTCAATGCTCACCATAGGGAGTGGTTAAATTCTGTTTCTCCTACCAATCGCCATGGCTTTAGAGCTTTAGACTTTGCCACTGAATCAGACTGTGAGCAAATCATAAGTGAAGCTGCTCACAGGTCTGGTAATGGCTTGGACCTCGTATACACTGACTCCCCTGGCGTTATAACAAGTAAGGTTGGTTCTCCGGTAGGGACATCTGATCATGCCTTGATTTCATTAGTAGTAAAGACTTAGCAGCCTGTCCCTGATGTATCTTACTCCTGTAAGATTTATATGAAATCTCAAGCAGACTGGAATAGGATTTTGCATGATCTTCTAGGCTCAAATTGGTCACAATTATGTAGTAGTGTTGATCCTGTAGTCCCTTTAAATGAGAATCTAGTCAGCATAATTGACAGGCGTATCCCTTCTCTTGTACTAAGGTATCGAGTGAAGGACAAACCATGGTTCAATGATGATTGTAGACGTGCTTATTTAGAGAAGCAGGAGGCCTATCATCTTTGGATGGGTAACAGATCAGATTTGACCTGGTATAACTATACTCAGCTTAGAGCTTTTGCTCAGAGAGTTTATGCTTCAACTGTAAAGGAATACAACTTAACCATAAAAGAAACCCTTTCTAGTACATCCCAGGAGCATAAGTGGTGGACTACTCTCTTTAGTGTAGATACAACAGTTTCACCTTTACTTAAACCTGATGGCTCTGTCACTCACTGTCCAAAGGAAAAGGCAACCCTCTTCGCAGATGTGTTGACAGCAAGAAGAGTAATGAGAAACTCAAACTTCCTTATTCCAGTTTTCCTGAGGCTAAATCAACTAATTTAGCTTTTCGATCTCGTGAAATTTAAGCTCTGTTGATGGACTTTGATCCAAAGGGTTTTTTTCATTTGTTTTTTATAAAGACTGCATATTTCTTAGTGCCAAAGTTATGTGTTATTTTGTGCAAGTTAGCAAGAAGAGGGGCTTTTAGCACTTGTTGGAGAATTGGTAATATTACTCCACTATGTAAATCTGTTTGTGGTAGCTCAAGTCCAACTGATTCCCGCCCAGTTTCCATAACTCCCATATCTAAAGTTTTGAAACGTCTCAATAGGTATGCTGAAGGTCATCATCTGTTCCCTAGTTTGCAATTTGGTTTTCGTAATGGCCTTGGAGTATGTTATGCCCATCTTGCAATCTCCAATGCTGTACAGAAATCCCTTGATTGTAGTGAGGAGGTTCGTATGATTGGCTTTGATTTTTGTGCTGCCTTTGACCATGTTAATCATGAGGACCTTGTTTTCAAACTCAAATAGTTGGAGTGGCTGGGTCGTTTCTTAACATCATTATTGAATTTTCAAGTAACAGATCGCAAAGAGTTGTTGTTGATGGACACCATAGTGAGTATAGGAATGTGATATCTGGTGTTCCTCAGGGTAGTGTTCTTGGCCCATTACTTTTCATACTATATACACATGACATGTGGTTTGGTCTAGAAAAGAAGATAGTTGCATTTTCAGATGATGCTACTCTCTTTGCATCAATTCCATCTCCTGAATGTATATCTGGGGTTGCCAAATCCCTTAATAGAGATCTAGCTAAAATTTGAATAATGCATGGTACAA
>NC_090741.1:8115090-8117590 GCF_036898095.1 Palaemon carinicauda | reverse complement strand
TATGAGACCCACCATTTTAAAGTAGCCATCTAGATCCTCCTTAATTTTGGCTGTTGTCATTGGGTCATCCTCCTAATCCCCTCTCCCCCAGGTACTTTTCCTGAACGATGTTCACTCACTTCCAGACCCATGGACTTCCCGAGTGTAACGATCTCGGCAAGTTCAGATTAAGAAACAGGTTCCGGATCATCAACATTTTCGTAATCGGCTCCAGCTTGGTCTGCGGCTTGGTCCGGATGGAAGCCCTCAAAATCTCGGGCGGAGATGGCAACAGGCCACAGCTTCTTCCACGCAGAGTTCAAGGTACGCCTCGAAACCTCCTGCCAAGCTTGATCGATAATTTTGAGGCATATGACAATATCAAAATGCTTCTTTCAAAATTGATGAAGGGTGAGGTTTGTACTCTCAATGATTTCGAAAGATCTCTTGAAAGGGGTATTTCGTATATAGCTTCTTAAAATTTGAGATCACTTGCTGGTCCATAGGCTGGAGGAGAGGGGTGGTGATTGGTGGAAGATAGAGAACCTTGATGAAGGAATATTCTGCTACAATATCTTCTCCGAGGGCAAGAGGTGAGCTGGGGTATTGTAAAGCACCAGCAGGCATTTCATAGGGAGGCGCTTCTCTTCCAAAAACTTTTTTACAATCGGGATGAAACAAACATTTATTCACTCAATGTTACCCAGGCTTTTACATTAGACCTCCACAACACATGAAGATTTGTGGGTTTTGAAGGCTCGATGAGTATCGGAGTAATACACCAGCAGGGGTTTCACCTTGCAATCCCCATTGGCCTTTGCACAGAGTGCAACGGTAAACCTGTCCTTCATAGGCTTATGCCTGTGTAGCCTCTTTTCTTCTGCCATGATGTACGTTTGACGAGGCATTTTTTAAAAAAAAAAGTCCAGTTTCGTCACAATTGAAGACTTGCTGGGGACTGTAGCCTGCCAGGACAGTCAACTCGTCGAACGTCTTAACAAAGGCTTTGGTCACTTTCGTGTCTGAGCTTGAAGCCTCCTCATGATCCTCCCCCGAATGAATGCTTGGACATCTCTTAAATTTTTCAAATAACCCACGAGAAGCCTTGAACTCTGGGAGTGTGTACTTCGATGATCCTTATCCTACATTGGCTTCAGCCTAAGCATGCATGAGATAAAAAAAAATGGCGATGGCTTCTTGGCAGATTATCACTTCGGTGATAGTGTCTCCAGCAATTTCTTTGCCCTTTATCCAGAGGAATCATCTGTCTTCGTCTTTAAATTTTAGGAATTTCTATTAATAATAATACTCTTAAAGATTTTTTTTTTATATTTTCTTACTATCGTCAAATACGAAAATTCTGAAATTTTTATAGTAAATTAGTACTAACTTTTATTATGTAAGGAATTCTTTTTCTTGAAACCAAGATTACTATACCTAATGAAAAGAATACACTCCAAGTGTATTACAGAGTATGGTTTATTATTTTTAGAATTTAGTTTAACCTCTCTCTCTCTCTCTCTCTCTCTCTCTCTCTCTCTCTCTCTCTCTCTCTCTCTCTCTCTCTCTCTCATATTTTATAGACTCGAATAATTTGAGTGTTATCTTTTTTGCATAAAATACCCGACGAGTATGCGGGAGAAGATAATTGAAAATCAGTATTATACTGATTTTAATTAAAAAAAGAGATTAATCATTTTATTGGAACGATAAACGGGGTTAGATAAGAGAGAGGAAGAAAATTACCATATTTATAGCCCTTTCCATTACCAATGGTATAAAAGAAAAAATATTTGTGAGACAGCCGGCACAAACACACATACACACATATGATTTGACTAGAGAGAGCAGAAATGCAAGGCTGAAAATGAATGATTAAAACTAAGATAATGTTTAATGAAAATACAGAGACAACAAATAACGTTTATGGACGAATCTCTAGAGATTGATAATAAATATACGCACTCAAGACAGACAGCAAGTGATTTTCCAGAACATGATACCGAAATTAAAAGGATGAGCATAGAAGGTAGAATTTTTCGTAAACAAAATGAGATTTTACAAAATGCCACTTTCTCTATAAAGAAAAGTATTTATCAGATATATCAAAAACTTGGAACCTTGCCAAAGCCTTAGAACTTGATGCAGTTACAACTCAAAGAGCTATGGAAAGAATAATGATTGGAAAAACACTTAACAGTGAGAAAAAGAGCAACATGGATACGAGAATAATCAAAGAAGAGCATATTCAAACAACATGTAAGAAAAGGAAATATACATAGGCAGGACATATGATGAGAAGGACAGATTATGACTGGACATAGAATAACAGAATGGGTCCCCAAAGATTGAAATGAAGCAGGGGAAGGAAGATGGGATAAACAGTCACGAGTATAACATGTCTGAGGACTTTTTTTTCTACAGTGGACTTATTGTGCCTGATGATGATTATATATATATATATATATATATATATATATATATATATATATATATATATATATATATATATATATATATA
>NC_090741.1:7895090-8112590 GCF_036898095.1 Palaemon carinicauda | reverse complement strand
ATTATTATTCAACCTTACTTTGTAAGTTCTCTTGTGTCATAGACTATCCCGATTAATGCAGTAAGAGAGGGTTGGTCCATATTTTTCTTTGTGCAGCTCAAGGGGTAGTACACTCTTCCATAATGTATTCTCCCTGAATGGTTATTTTGAAAAGGGATACGTTCAATGTCTTCTCTAACGATCCAAAAATACATATTTTTAAAGGAAGGGAATCATGCTCATCCCGCTTTTCCTTGTTTACTCTAATGCCAGTTCGGCCAAATAAAAGTGAGAAGGACTCTAGACCACGTATCCGATAGAGAAAGAGAAAAACATAAGAAGGGAATGGCAATATTGTTACATGCATTCGTTGATGAAATAAATTCTTTAAATGACTTTTATAATCATTATTACTAAGAACAGGGATAATCTTAAAGATATTATAGTCGGATGATGAATCAGTTTCTGAAAAAAGTACTAAAAGGATACCATTTTCCCATTACAAAGCTTTTCCCTCGGAGAAAAATTGATTCATGTCAACTCTAATATCAAGGCAACTTTCCATTATGGACTTGAATAACCCTCAACATATGTGTATGACAATTATCATGTATGCATGTATGCATGACAATTATCATACATGTAAGTATGAATGTATATATGTATGATTTGCTACAGTGGAATACAGCTTTTAGTTCAACAAAATAAAAAACACTCTCAATAGAGGGAAAAGATTACTCTTGTACGATCAAAACATGGATATCTTTGAGCACTTACTGGGGACACAACCCTGAAGGTGTGCATTTGGACAACTTTCCTAGTAGCTTTGCCTAGCCCAATGCTGGGGTTAGATTGAGTCCACTTACACAAGAGATAATGCCCCTCTACATCAATAGAGCTCTCCACGTAAGAGGAAAAACTTAGCTGCTATTGAAGTTTCCTAATGACTATTTAACTGTCCAGACCTCTTGGCTAGAAACGACTCTCACATCACGAATCTCAAAGAGGTTGGAAAGCGGTGCACTCCATCCTAACTTTTTACAAAACCAGTACCATAAGAGCAAAACAAATTGCTATAAAAAAAAAGATCCATGGGACCACCAGAACATTCATAATCAGGGCAATTTTCTATGATCCATTACATATTTCTATTAAAACCCTTTTTTTTTTTTTTTGTCTTTTTTATATAGACAAACAAACTTCTTTTCATCAACTTTGAATAATTCCAGAGTTTTAATTACAATTACAAAATATAAAAAGTACAAAAATACAAAAATATAAGTACAGTATCATAAATGAATAGAAACAGATTTGCTTCACAATCATACTGAGGGGATATAGTAGTCTTTCCTCTCAGCAAAATTCACCAACACTCTATATCGCTTCTATAAGACGGGAGGAATGTACTATATTTCTAGTGCCTCTTGTGCGAACTCCCTCATTTACTATGTCAGGCATATTTTCTTTGTGCTCTTGCATAGTCAATAAGTACTCTTCATCACCATAGAATGATTAGAGTTTATCAGCAGCATGTTCGAGTACAGTGTCATTGAAAACATTTTGTATCACATATGTAGACCCTTCGCTAACATTTTCTATCACTTTATATGGTCCAAGTCATTTCACATTTAATTTACTGCTTGTACCTAGTAACTGGGTCTCATTCTTTATCCAAACTATGGAATCTACTTCCAAATTTTTGTTCAGCCTTTTTTTATCGGCAATATTGACAAATGTTCTTGCCATTTCAGCATGTCTTTTGAATTCTCTCATGGGTTTGAGCGAGATCAGAGTCCGTCACCTCATCATCCATTAAAGGCACTCCACTGAGAATTTGCCTAAAGGGCCTACGGCTAAAAATTACATAGTGAGGCTGTTCACCCATGGTGGCAGGCATAGCACAATCAAGAGTCCTCTGTGTTTCTCCTAAATATTTTGACCATTGATATGGATGACCCTGACACATGACATTCAGCAAAGTTTTCATAGTCCTGTGCATCCTTTCAGAGATAATCTTACCTTCATGAGGGTATGGTATGATGAAACCAGTATTTATGTTGTGTACTCTACAAAGAACTCTAAACTGTTGTGAGATAAATTCAGTACCATTGTCAAGAAGAACACACCTTGGAACCCTGAAGTCATTTAAATACTTTTCATCTGTCATCCTGCTCCTCAGTGGGTGAAACTTCACATGGCGTAAATAATGATCAATGATGTTAAGAACATGCCTGTATCCATTTGCATCAGACACCATGTCTGTCAAATCAATACTGATACACTCCAAGGGTTTATATACTGGAGGTAGTTCATGGAATTTAAGCTGTAAGGACAGACTGTCTTTATGAGCTTGACATGTAATGCCTTCTTTAGCATATTTAACTACATTAGATCTAAGTGAGGGCCAATAGAAGTACGTCTCCAAAGCATCAATAGTTTTTCTCTTACCTAAATGACTTGCAACAGACCCATGACCAAATTTTAAGGCTGCTTTTCTAAGCTCTTGAAGCACCACAAGTCTTAACTGAATACTATTATCTTGCTTATCAGCACTCAGGTATAACAAACCCTCATACAGTATAAACTGATGAATTAAACCGCTGGGGAATCTCTTTCTAGGTAATTCTCCTCCTTCTAAGTAAGTAATCAAGTCACCCCAACTGGCTTCACTTACCTGTTTATCACTAAATTCTTCCTTACTTAACTCAAGATAATTGTCTTAATTATTGTGGAAAGTTGCTCTAAATGGCCTACTTAACTGATCAGCAATCTCATTGTGCTTTCCTGTTCTTTACACAACTTTAAAGCAATAATCTTGCATTTCCATAATCCATCTATTCATCCTAGGAGACTTTATCTTTCTTTTGAACACTGTCACAAGAGGCTGATGATCTGTCTGAACTGTAAATGTGGTACCCAAAAGAAAATAATGAACCCGTCTACAGGCCAAGACTATGGCCAAAGTTTCCCTTGGTTCGACAGGTTTCAATTTCTTTAAAAAGTATCCAACAGGTTTCAAAAGACCATCACTCTCCTGCATCAGTACTGCACCTACATGATCTACACTAGCGTCTGTGAATAACTGAAAAGGCTTTGTCATATCTGCTTTTACAAGTACTGGAACTGTCATCAAAAGTTGTTTTAGCTACTCAAAACTAGACTGACACTCTGGAGTCTAACTAAATGGTTCTTTCCTTCCTAAAAGAATAGTCAAGGGGATAGTAATTTTAGCAAAGTTGTGAATGTGCTTTCTATAAAACCCACACATACCTAAAAATCTTCTAGTTTCTTTTACATTAGTGGGAGCTTTCATATCTCTGATTGAACTCATCTTGTGCGGACAAGGTTTGCATCCATCCCTAGATATGATATGGCCCAGAAATTTGACCTCTTCTTGAGCAAACTGACAGTTCTTGCTATTCAGCTTCACACCCTTTTCACCCAACAGTTTTAACAACTTTCCTAATTTCCCAATTAATTTTTCCACACCAGGGACCCAGACGACTATATCGTCTAAATAATTCTTGACACAGCCTTTCCTTATTAAAGGAATTACGATATTTCCTATTAATCTTGAAAATATGGCTGGACTACAGCTCAACCCAAGGGGGAGTCACTTGAATCTATACAGGAGACTCCATCACTAAAACTTGTCAAATCTCTACTATCTTCCTCCAACCTGGTAGTAAACCTTCTTAATGTCCAATGAGGCATAAAACTGATTTCTGGATGCTGACTCAACTAACTCTTCTAATCTAGGTAAAGGATGAATATTATTTTGGAGGTGTGTTAACTTTCCTATACTTCAGGCCCATTCTTTGAGAGTTATTAGGCTTCTTAACTAAAACTATAAGACTTAACCATGCGGCTGTGGATGGCTCAATTATATCTTTGGCCTCCATATCTTCTAACCTATCGGCAATAAGTTGTTTAGCCTTCCCAGGATATCTATACATAGGGGTCCTAACTGGCTGTGGATCACTAACATTAATATGCCCTTGAACTCCCAGAAATTTTCCTTATTCATTATTTTCTAATATAAAAATTTGATGATTTTCTATTACAATCTTCTTCAACTAGGTAAGTTGTTCATCATCCAGATGTGAGCAATGTTGTTGTGCAATTAAATCTTCCAGTTTCTCCTCTCTAGTGCATCCTTATCCTGGTGCAACACGCATGCTTTCAGGGATAACCTCATTCTTTCTACATATGGGTTATTCTGAACTGATGTCCCTTTCATCAATTTTTTTATAAGTACCAATCAATGTTCCTATCTTTGACTTAACTATATCCTTTGGACTATTTACTAGAGGTATAAAAACTTCCTTATTGTTAATGACTTAAGGGAACAAAGCATTCATAGCACAACTATGTTTAACTCCTGATTCAAATACAAGTACTGTATACACATCTTTATTAATGTTAACTGCATACATCCCTGCTGAGGAAGGAAGTAGTATAATCTTTTTCTTTAACCTAATCTCATCTACATTAGGATTTGAGGGTTGAACTATCTTGAGATTCCTAATTCTCCTTATGGAAGGTCTCATTTTAAGAAGCCACACAGGGTAAGTAATATTATTCCAAACTAGGATACCCTTCTTATGATTCCATGTTAAAGAGGCCATCCCAAGTAAAATCTGCATCCAAAAGGGCTTCTGTATATTAAAATGGGTCTGGCACGATATAAAATAACAACTCTACGGCTAACATTAACACCCAGATAAACTGATCCTAATACCAGTGCAACAATATCGGTGACTTATGTTAACTATGGTAAATTTCTCATCTTAGCATGCTTCAAACCTAAGCTATCCATTAAGGATTTCTTCACTATAATGGCACAGCTATCTTTATCAACTAGAGCTACTATCATGCATTCATTAACCATCAAACTTATATTTGGAGATCTGGGGTGACCTTCTAGTCATAGCAAGCTATCTCCACCTAATTGTCCTGGACATCCTACCTGACCTCTCCTAACAATTGGTTGATGACAGTAAAAGCATACTCCCTTGGGTGGATTATAAGGACAATCAGACAGATTATGGGTGGCTACTTTGCAAAAAGCACAGTACTATTTAATATTATTTTGTATCTTTATGGACACTTTCTCGGTTTTCTTGTTTAAGCCTACCTGAGGGGTACTTGTTACTGGGATTGGTGACTGGGAATTTCCAGCACCTGAAATGGGCAAGAATCTGTTGTTATTACTAATAGTTATGACCTGAGCCCAATAATATTCTTTTTCTGCATATGCCAAGAAATTCTTTAAAGGCATATGGTCTGCCAAGAAATCAACTAATTTAGGTTGAGCTTGTGAATTTAAGCCTTTATATACCTTTGTCTTAAGGAATTTCATCGGGGAACTTCAGTGTTGAAGCTGAAATTTTACATTGCAATTTATTAATAAAAGAACTAGGAGGTTCATAAAAGTAATAAGTCATAGCAGTTATCTTTTGCCATGCCTGTAAAAGAGCTGCTGCACCTATGAACTGTTGTCTCATGAGTCTTTTAATCTCACTCCAAGACAGATTATTACCATTCTTTTGTATTTCAGCAGATAAGAAAGTAGCTATATCTTTTTCAGCCCTAGCCGTTGCAACTTCTATCCTCTCATCATCTGAGCTTGTGCATGACTCTACTTGCCTAAAGAACGTATTTAACCAACCTACTGTCGGCATCTAAACTCTAAAGCTCTGCAAGTTTGAGGAGAGATACATCTTTTGGCCTTACAACAGGTGGATCATGAGGAACTGCTACTGGAGTACCATTTGAATAAAGGAATGGATTAGCATTACCGAAAGATCCAATAAAAGGATTGGATGTGACGGTCTGATTACTATGCTACATAATGAAAGGTTTTGTCTAATTAACAGGAAGTTGAGGAGGAGGGTAGACTGGTGGTGGTTAGGGATGGGGATGGGGAATGGTGTAGGAGGTGGTGTTGGAGTTACAGGGTTATGTGTTGTTGGCCAAGCCCTTATAGGTGTTAAGGGTACTGTACTCATGAGCGCAGATGCGCTTCATGGTGTGCTTCGTGTGTTCGTACATGGTGGGTTTGGGGGACTGTATAGTAGTGTTCCTGATATTGTATTGGTGTCTGTATCTGAGAAGGGGTTGTATGAATTGTGTGGAGTAGGTGGTGCAGACACTACTGGGGGTTGAGTGTCGTTAAGTGTTTGCATAAGCTGTTGCATTGTCCCCTGATATTAGACATCTCCCTGTCCATATTTTGAACCGACTGTCTTAAATTCCCTACTTGTGGTCAAACTCCCTGATAGGACCGTGTAAGATTCTGTGCTTCCATCACAGCTTGTCTAACTTCGTTTTATAACTGTATTAGTTCTGTGAACGAGTCATCTAAAGCACTGACCATTTTGATACAGTAATTTGACATATACTATTTAAAAAAAGTAATCCACAAATACGTAAATAATATTAGACATATTCAGAATTACATGCAAAGTATACATTATACATGGGATGATATAGTTCAAACAAAATTTCTATAAAAATATACAAAAATCATAAGTGTGACCTGCAATATTTAAGCCTCATGGGTAAGTGGAGTCAATAGAATAAGGCTATTGATCCAAACAGCTGCCACTATATGTCACAGGAAATTTTGACTTTTTCCCCTTACATAAATTTTCCTTCAACATCAAAAAGATTTTGATGTTGCTGCGTTGATGGCACAGGGGAACTGGAGAATGTAGTGGAACAATGGGTCCTACCTGCTGGCTTCCATGAAATTTGATTATATTATTATTCAACCTTAATTTCTAAGTTCTTTTTTGTCATAGACTATCCCGATAATAGGGTGTAAGAGAGTTGGTCCATATTTTTCTTTATTTAGCTTAAGGGGTTGTACACTCTTTCATAATTTAATATCCCAGACTGGTTCCCTTTGAAAAGGGATACAATCAATGTCTTCTCTAACGACCCAAAAATAAATATTTTTAAAGGAAGGGAATCATGCTCATCCCACCTTCCCTTGTTTACTCTAATGCCAATACAGGCAAACAAAAGTGAGAAGGACTCTAGACCACGTATCCGATAGAGAAAGAGAAAAACATAAGAAGGGAATGGCAATACTGTTACATGCATTTGTTGATGAAATAAATTCTTTAAATGATTTTTATGATCATTATTATTAAGAACAGGGATAATTTTAAAGATATTAGAGTCGGATGATGAATCAATTTCTGAAAAAAATAAAAAATACTAAAAATCGTTATAATTATTGGCACAGTTATTGCCAATCCAAGTTAACAGTAGTTAGTGATATATACATGAAATGTGTAGAATTACAAAAGATATAAATTAATTCTGGTTTATAATCTACACAATTAATATGTTAGGGAAAGAAACCTATAAAAAACATATTTTGACATACTTTGATAAAAGTGACTGAATATGAATTGTGAGCTTAGCCTATCTCTGGGGGACTGGGTTATACTACAAAGTGATTGCATAGAACCTTCAAGAAGTCGGGTTATCATGATCTGAACGAGTATGCGTGTCTCTTGCTCTATATTTCTTGGTTATCATGGAAAGAAACGACTCTGATACGACAATGGGGTATAATATCCTGCAATACATTGGGATTCCTCCTTTATTGAATGGTTTGCCTTCATGTTGTTTTGTTGAATGGTCTTTTTTTTTGGATACTTTACAGGAAGTGAATAATAATAAGGTCACTGGAAGCAGGGTGATGGATTGGGGTTAAGGGGATGGACAAAATGTCTCTTTGGCTTTTACTTCTGATGCCTGGCGGTTGATCTTACTAGAATTAGAATAGGCCGGCAGGGGCTACTTGCCTTAGTTAGATAGGCACAACGCATCACAACAAACTGGCTATCCTTTTATGTATCTAGCCAAAGAATCCTCTATGGATTTAGTCAGTCAGTCATGGAAAGAGAAGATGACAGAATTGACCCCAGTCCCAGGCATATTAAGAATCTCCCGGTTTATAAATACTAAAGAAAAATTTAAAATAGATAATTGGAATGTTAGAACCATGAATCAGATTGGCAAGTTACAGCAAGTGGAGAGTGAATTTGGGAAATATAGTCTGGATATCTTAGCCCTAAGTGAAACACGTTGTAAGGGGTTTAGTAAGGAAACTTTAGACTAAGGCAATGTATATGTCTACTCAGGAATATCAAATGGAGTTGGAAGAGAAGGGGTAGGAATGATGATGACACCATGAGCAGAAAAGGCATTAATCGAGTAGAGAGCTGTAAATAGTAAAATGTTACTAGCAAAGTTCAAATCAAAGCAGTTCAATATGAGTATTATAGTTTGTTATGCCACAACAAATGATTCCCCTGATGAAAGGAAAGATGAATACTTTGAAGAACTGCAGAGGGTAATAGATGAGATCCCCGAGAGAGATATGAAAATTGTGATTCGCAACATCAGTGCTAAAGTTGGAAGAAATGTTCAAGGGATAGAGAATGTGATGGGTGTCAAGGGTCTTGGGGAAGTTGCAAATGAAAATGGAGCACATCTCATAAGTTTCTTTTCAGCAAACAATCCTGTCATTGGAGATACTCTTTTCACAACACAAGAACATCCACAAGCATACATGGACGTCACTATGTGGCAATTACAAAAATCAAATAGATCACATTGCTATTAATAAAGAGAGATGGAGGACTGAGAAATGTAAGAAGTTTTAGAGGTGCAGATATTGGTAGTGATCACAAGCTCCGCATTGCCACACTGAAATTAAAAGTGAAAGCACCCAACAGAAAGATAGATATGATACCTAAGTTTGATACAACTAAGCTTTTAGAGGAAGAGCACAGAGAAACATTTGCAATTGAATGTAGGAATCGACTTGGTCTTACAGACTTTAAGAGACGAAGAACAGACAATTAACGAAGAATGGTGTGATATTAAGAACATATATCAGTCAGTTGATAGTGAACTCTTGGGACACGCAGTTATAAGGAGAAAGCCATGGATATCAAATGATACGTGGGATACTATAAAAAGGAGACAAAGACAGAAATTGATCGTTGAAAGTTTCCGAGGAAGTAATGAAAATTACAAGGTAGTATATGCTAAGTATTCCAGTATTGATAGTGAGGTCAAAAGAGAAGGTAGGAATGACTGGAGAAAATATTTAGACAGTAAAGCAGATGAGGCTGACTATGCTATGAATTTGGGAACTGGCTATGGTGTAAGAATTGCTCATAGAATTATTAATGAAATCTCGACTGGGGCAAAGAAGAAGCATATACCCATCAAAAAGAGAGATGGCTCTGTTGTAACCAACAGAAGATGAAGAATGACAACATTGGATGGAACACTTTAGTGAAGTTATGAATAGAAGATATGAAGGGAATAATTTTATTGATATACCTGAAGCTGAACAAGATCTTGATGAGCCCATGAATGAATTCAGTGTTTTTGAAGTCAACGTTATCCTAAAAAAACTAAAGAGATGGAAAGCCCGGGGATACGATGGAATAACTGCTGAGATGATACTGGCCAAAAATTAAGTGACTCCCAGACTACTAACAAGATTATTTTGTAGAATGTGCATGATGAGGTAAACCCTGATGAATGAGAGTCAGGTGAGTGTTGGTGAAAATGGCAAAATAGAGAATACCTGACTGATTGCAGTAATTACAGAGGCTTAACACCTGTCAGTTGTTAGGAAAATATATAGTATGCTTATTCTAAAGAGACTGGAGAGTAGAATTGATGAAAAGCTGAGATATGAACAAGCAGGATTTAGAAAAGGTAGATGTTGCAATGAGCAAATTTTCATTTTGAGACATGTTGTACAGCAATGAGTAGAATATAGAAATCCCCTTTTGAAGGCATTTGTGGACTACGAATAAGCCTTTGATAGCGTGCATCAGACAATCTTGCGGAGAGTGCTGCATTATTATGGAATTCCTCTTCAACATATAAATTTGATTAAGTCTGTTTATGAGCACAGCTAGTGCAAAGTTAATGTTAATGGGGGTCTTATCAAATGAATTTCCAATGAACAGAGGAGTACTCCAAGGGAATGTGTTGTCACCTATCTTGTTTATCCTCCTCGTTGATTTTGTAATGCGTAGAACAGTCAGAGATGGTTGAGAAGGATTGGACTGGATTGGTGATAGGAGTATAGCAGACCCAGAGTATGCTGGTGATGATGTCCTTGTTAGCAGAACACCACAGGATTTACAATGCTTGCTTACCAGAATGCATGAAATATCACAAGAGGTTGGGCTGAAGGTAAATAGAAGAAAGACAGAGATAATGAGGACAGAGTATGCAATGGAAGATGAAATATTAATGGAAGGAGAAAGGATTAATGAGGTAGAATTATGTAAGTATTTAGGATCTATGATCAACACAGGGTCTTTAGAATTAGAGTTTAGTGAAAATTTTAGAAAAGAAAATTAGATAACGGCTAGGTTAAGTAAAATTTTTAAATCAAATCACCTGAAATTACATATAAAAATCAGACAATATATCAGTTTAGTGAGATAGTTGTTAATATATGGACATGAGTCATGGTATGACAAAGAAACAATCTCCAATAGATTTAGTAGATTTGAGAACAAAGCCCTCAGAAGGGGTAGATGGACACGGTTTGGGCATACTCATCGCACTCCCCAAAGAGAGATTAGTTCACCAAACGTTCACTTGGGCTCCACAAGGCACTAGAAGAGTTGGAAGACCCAAGTATACATGGTGGAGGACTAAGAAGCGTGAAGTAGGAGATTATGAATGGAGAAGTATTGAATTAAAAGATCAAGATAGAGACGACTGGGGAAATCTAACCGAGGCCCTTTGCTTCAATAGGCGTAGGATGAGATGATGATGATGATAATGCTTAAGAAGTCTAGCAATCGTTAATATTGCATTCCTAATGAATGGAATAGAGGGCTATTAACAGTACTGATAAATTTAGTCATCAATGAAATTTACTTGTCTTTGAACTGGATAAGATAATTTAACATTGGTTATCTATGTTATTATTAGACAAGGTTTGATTACTGTAATCGTCCATACCTGGAATAATATTAGTTTATTAGTGGGATATATCTCATCTGGTGTCACCGATTATAGTTGATAAATAAAGTCTGCTGTATTATAAAATTCCTTTATCTTTACCAACATTACTGCGAGTCCTGTTGTTGGCAAGCTTTGGAGCGTTTCTTCTCTGGCTGTTGTCACGTAAGCATATGTTATTAAAATTTCTTTATCTTTACCAACATTACTGCGAGTGCTGTTGTTGGCAAGCTCTACAGCGTTTCTTCTCTGACTGTTGTCATGTAAGCATATGTTATTAACAATATGAAATAACATATGAGCATCAATATAAAAATTCTAATCTTATTTGCAGTATCCTATTCTGTCTGAGATAATTTATACAGGATTCAATACCTTATAATATTTTCTAGAACTGTGGAGGATTAATTTTATTTTAATTTATTTTTTTTTGTTTTGCCAAATCGAGAGAGAGAGAGAGAGAGAGAGAGAGAGAGAGAGAGAGAGAGAGAGAGAGAGAGAGAGAAAGAGAGAGAGAGAGAGAGAGAGAGAGTTGTTTTAGTATTGTTAAATCGAGACATTTTATTTGCTTTAGCTTTGTCATTAGAGAGAGAGAGAGAGAGAGAGAGAGAGAGAGTGTGTTTATTTACTTAAGTTTTGTCTAACCGCAAGAGAAAGTGTGTTTATTTGCCTTAGTTTTGTCAGAGAGAGAGAGAGAGAGAGAGAGAGAAAGTGTTTATTTGTTTTAGTTTTGTCAAATAGAGAGAGAGAGAGTGTTTATTTGCTTTAGTTTTGTCAGAGAGAGAGAGAGAGAGAGAGAGAATTTTATTTGCTTTAGTTTTGCTAGATCGCACGTGCGCGAGAGAGTATGTGTGTATGTGCGTTTGTGTGTGCGTGTTTTGTGTGTCCGCGGTGCGTGCCGAAGAACAAGGGTAGTTAACGAATGATTGTTTGTAGTGGGAAAGACTGTCGGTATATTTGAGGTTGTTTGTTTACATTTTTTAGCTAGGTTAGGGCGGTAATGAATGTCTTGGGCGAAAGCATTGGATCTTTGACTGTAGCAGGAGTCGGTTATGTTTTTTTTGTTCTTTGAAAGCCGGCTGTGAAGTGATTTTTTATACTCGGAGCCGTAATTCCTCCTTTGGATTCCTTTAGACTCCTTGGAGTTTTAGTTTGGCCTGGAAGGTGGTGTTTGCCAGCCGTGTGTATTATATTGTATATGAATAGCTTGATGATGACGACCCGGACCGGACAATGAATGTAGGAATAGACTGCTGAAATACAGAATTTTTGAACGTTGATGACCCGGCTATAAAATACGGATTTCTCTCACGACAATTGATAACGACGACCACCGCATAAGATTGCACGGTCGAATTGGCCGTACGATAGTGTTGGCCAGTGCCAGTAGGCTACAACTTGCTTAAGGACTGTTGCGTGTGAACCAAGAGGTTCTCTTGGTTTGGCATTACATTTTTTGTGTGTTACAGAATATGATTGGTGTTTAGTATTAAGTAATTTATTTAGTCTTAAGTGTGCTTTTGGTACTGTGCGTGGACTGACGGTGTTGGGCATATTAAAAGGATATTGTTTTTTCGATTGTTGGCGAGTTCTCGGTACCATCACGCACCGATATATACAGCGAATTTTGTGTGTATTTTTTGTCTATTGAATTTATGATAAATTGTGATTGTTCCTGGTTTATGGCATATGGTGGATGGTTTGGTGATAAGTGATTTGTTTTAGTGTTAAGTCAGTTTAATGATTTGTGTTCTGTTTTTGGTTGCGTTAATATAGTTTTAAGGCTATGTTTTGTTTTCATTTTCCTTCTGTCCAAGAGTCCAGTTTAAAGTAAAGTAAGGGGAAAGTTTGTGTTGTGGGATATTTTGGAAGTAAGAGTGATCAAGGGTGTGGGGGTTTGTGTTTTGTTTACATCCCGCCACATAAATTTGGCGCCCGAACAGGGACTGTTGAAGGTGGGATTGAAACTGGACTGTTGGACAAGGGTAAATAGGTTTAGGAATTACTTAAAATATTAATGGTATTGAAATGGAGTTAATGGAGGAACAGTTGTATATGTTAAAGGAGGAATTGCGGTTGTCTAATGAGCGAGAGGAGAGGTTGTTGTTGGAGAATGCGAGGTTAAGTAGTGAGAATGAGGAGATGCAAAGGAAACTTAGGGAACTTCAGGGAACTGTAGAGAGAGTGGAAGAGGGTGTTGAGATGAGGATGCGAGAAAATGAGAAACGAATGGAAGCTATGTTAGGGCAAGTTATGGGGATGATGAAAACTGTCATGGGTGAAGGTGCAGTCGGAGGAGTGGCTTCTGCTTCTGGTAACGGGTTGATGGTGGAAGAGGATAGGGTAAGTGATAATGGGGAAGGTAGTGATAGTGATATTGAAAATAAAGGGACTAGACATAGTAAGATTGGAACGAAGGGTGATAGGAAGAACGAGAAGAAAGGTAAAGATAATGTGAAGAAAGAAAAGAAGAAAGGTCAGGGTGTGAGTGAGGATGATCATGAATGGGTGAAGGTGGTAAGTAAGAAAAAGGGTAAGAAGGGAATAGTTAAAGATAGGACTTTGAGTGTAGAACTAGATTCATTGTATTCAAATGAAGAAGAAGGCAACAAGAAGGAAGTAGACAGTGAAGATAGTAGTGAGAATGAAGTAGAGGAAGTTTGTAAGACAATGTTTATGAGAGAGGTACCTAGGTGTGAAAGTTTTAATGAACATAGCAGTAGGGATGTATATGACTTCTTTAGGGAATATGAAAAGTTTTGTCAGGCTAAGTATGGGGATAGTAAGAGAGTTTGGGCTAGGGAGTTGGGAGAATTTTTGTCAGGATATTTGTTGACGATGTATGGGGTGATAATGAGTGTAGGAGAGGTTGAGTATGAAAGTGTAAAGAATAGGATAATTGAACAGGTAAAACGTATGAAAGGTAGTGTTAGGTATAAGCGAAAAAATTATTTTGATGAAGCACGAATGAAGGTGGTTGAAGCAATCTCGATGTATGTATGTCGGTTAGAAACATTGGCTAGAAAGAAGTATGGGGACGAAGGAATAAATGAAAATAAGGAACTAATGAAGAAGTTTTTGGGTACAGTACCAGAGAGTGTGTGTGAGTTTATTAATTTGAAACGGAAGGAGAAAATGAGGTGGACTAGAGAGAGATTGACTTGGGATGATATTTTAGAGATAGTTGAGGATTACGAGTTGGATAGGTGTATGAAAGAAAGTAAATCTGTGAGTGTAAGAACTGGAATGGAGGAAAGTGTGCCAGAATTTGGTAGTTTTAGAGATGCTGTTATGAGAGGGCCAATGAGGGCAGCTGATAGTGTAGTAGATAGAAGTGTTAGGGTGAGTAATGTAGGAATACCCATGCTGAGAAATGACGGGTTTAGACAAGGAAATCAAGTTTGGAGAGATAGAAGTGCTAATACGCAGCAAGTTAGGTTAGGTAGTGGTATCCGTGAAGAGAGGTGTTATAGGTGTGGGAAGGTAGGACATAAAAAGAACGAGTGTAGATGGGCATTAGGAGCATGTTTCGGGTGTGGAGAGACAGGGCATCGTATTAGCGACTGTAAGAAAGAGAAAGTGGTTAAGTGTTATCGGTGTGGTATGACTGGGCACATAGCGAGTGGATGCCGTAGTAATCGTATGAATGTAATTTGTGGTAATTGTGGTAAGGATGGTCATTATGCTAGAATGTGCAAGGAGCCGCGGGGTAAGTGTACTGAATGTGGTGCAGATGGGCATGTAGCTAGGGTTTGTAGAAAGAAGGGATCAAGTCAGCCAGGATGTTCGGGAAACTAATTAATCAGAGGGTTCAGCTGGGTGAGTCCTCGTGTGTGTGGGGAGTGAATGTGATGCATGTTCGTGAGGGTTTATTGCATGAAGATGTGATGGGAGAAAGAGCACTTGATTGCATGAGTGTGAAAATGATTTTTAATTGTGTAGAGTTGGTTGGTTTGATTGATACTGGTTGTGGTGTCAATTTAATGTTTAGGAATGCATATGATAAGGTAAAAGAGGTTTGTGAATTTAAGGGATGTAAGGGTGAAGTAAAAGGTATTGGTAATTAGCGTATGCCTGTGCAAGGAAAGTTGCGGGAAAATGTTATGATTGGGGGGCTGATGATGGAGGATAATGATTTTTACGTGGTTGGGGGAGCGAATGAGAAATATGACGTACTGCTTGGGTATAAATTTCTGAAAAAATGTGGTATGATTGTACATCCAAGTGTGAATATGATAGAAATAAAGGTTAAAGGTAATATTTGTGGGGAATTTTATTTAAAGGAAGACGGCAAAGTGAGTACGAAGGTGTGGAAGGGAGTGCCGTTGGTAGCAAAGGAAAGTGTAAAGTTATCGGGTAAGAAAGGTGAGGTTATTAGTGTAAAAGTTGCATGGCCGAGCAGTCTGGGAATTTCAAATAGTGACAAGGATGAATATGTAGTGGAAGGTGTGGAAGCAGGTAATTTGGTGAAAACGAGTGCGTATATATATGATGGTGTTATGAATATGCAGGAACCCCAGGTGTATGTAAGGTTGTTGCCGAGTGTTAGGAGGAAGAGAGTACGTGGAATACGTGAGGGCGATTGCATGGGATGTATGTATACACTGATCAATGTAGAGGATGGAAGATATGTTAAGGCGAGACAGGTAATGGCTGGTAAGGTAAAGAACGATGACGATTGGGATTACGATACGTTGAAAGGAAGAATTAAGTTAGATGAGAGTATAAGTGAGGTCGAAAGGGAACGATTGCTTAAGATGTTATGGGATAAGCGGAGAGTTATGAGTCTCGGTGACGATGATTGTGGGGGGTCAGACCTGCCAGAATTTAAAATAGTTCTCAGTGATGATACCCCCATATATCAGCGTCCCAGGCATTTTTCTCCGCATATTGCCAAGGAGATAGAGGAGCAGTGTCAGGAATTAGAGCGTATGGGTGTAATAGAAAGGAGTGAGAGTGCCTGGAATAGCCCTATTGTCCCTGTACGAAAGCCTGATGGAAGTTTACGCATGTGTATTGATTATAGGAAGGTGAATGAGGTGACTGTTAAAGAACGTTTTCCAATGAATGTGGTGTCTGATTGTGTTTATAAGATGCATGGAATGAAAGTTTTTACTAAATTAGATTTGTCGCGGGGCTATTACCAGATGCCTCTGGCAGAGGGGAGCAGGCCCATTACCGCATTTTCAAGTACAAATTGTCACTTTCAATTTAAAAGGTTGAGTTTTGGTCTTGCTAATGTGCCTGCTGCCTTCCAAAGAGCGATGAATGTTGTATTGGCTGGTTTCGATCAACAGAAGTTGACTGTTTTTATAGATGATATTCTGATTGCGAGCGAGACTGTTGAGGAACATATGCGGTTGCTTGAGGCAGTGTTGAGGCGGTTAATTGAAGTTGGTGTGAAAATTAAGCTTGAGAAGTGTACATGGTTGTCCAGGGAGGTGGAATTTCTTGGGCATGTAGTGGGTGAATCTGGTATAAGGAAGAGTGACAAGTTTGTGAATAAAGTGCGAGAATTTCCACGTCCCCGGACTGTGCGTGATTTGCGAGGTTTTCTTGGTTTGGTTGAGTTTGGGCGCAAGTTTGTTAGAGATTGTTCAGGTATAGGGAAGCCTTTGAATGAATGGACGGGTAAAAGGAATAGTACAAAATTAAAATGGGATGATCTGATGATAGAAGCGTTTGAAAGGTTGAAGGAAGAGGCTGCCAAAGATGTCACTTTGGCATTTCCAGACTACAGTGAAAATGCGAATATGCTAGAGTTGTATACGGATGCGAGTGGGGTTAGTATGGGTGGTTGTTTGGTTCAAATGCAGAGAGTAAATGGAGAAGAGCAATTGAGAGTAATAGCGTATGTTAGTAAAGCATTCAATAAAGCTGAGCGGAAGTATTCGACGATTGACAGGGAATTGGCTGCAATACGATTTTGTGTGAAAGCATTGAAAGTATTTTTGTATGGTGTAAAATTCATTGTGCGTACTGACCATCAGCCCCTAGTGTATATGATAAGGAAAGAGTGTGTGAATGCAAGGGTTGCTAGGACCATAGAGGATTTGAATGAATTTGATTTTAGGTTAGAATATGTACCGGGAAATAAGAATGTGATAGCAGATGCGATGTCGAGGATGCATGGGAGGATGGAAGATAAAGAGAGTAATCAGAATTCTGAAAGGTTGCCTGAAGGTTTAGTTGTGGAGCAGAGTTGTGAAGGGGAAGATATGGTATATAAGTGTATCCTAATGGGTTTAAGTAAGTTAATACAAGAGGGGTTAAATACGGAAATACCGGGTAGCGTAAGCGAGCTTAAAAGAAGGGTGATGAATGAAGTGTCAAAAGAAATGGTGTATGAGGAGGAGAATAGTGTACTAGAAGGGGAATTATTATCAAAGATATTAATGGTGGTAAGTATGTTGTATGGTGTAACTGTGTATTTGTATTTTGGATGGAATCGACCGATGGAATATAGGGCATGTAAGGAGAATGATAGGGAATATATTTTGAGGATTCAATGTAATGAGGAATGTTGCAAATTGTTGAGTGAGAAGGATAATGGTGCAAGTGACCTTAATCTAAGATATGGGGGTGTAGAGGACAGTGAATATGATGATGAACATATTGGTGAAGTGAGTGACAGAATTGAAAGGAGAGTAAATGTATGTATGCATGGTGTAAAAGGAAGGATGATGACATATGTGAATATAAATGAGAATGAATATTGTAGTTTAATTGATACGGGTGCTCAAGTGTCATTAGTAAATGAGTCGGTTATCAGGGAAATTGAGAGGTACAATTGGGAAGTGAAAAGACAGTGTACGAGTGTGAGAATCCATGGAATAGGTCAGGGAAGTTTACTTGTTTGGGAAGAAGTGAGGTTGAAGGTGAAACTAGGGAGTATGGAAGTTGAACATAATTTTATTGTAATGGGAGAGAATGAAATGCCTAGTTGTTTTTTGATGGGAATAGATTTTTTGAGGTTGCACCATGTGTCAGTTGATGTTGGTAAGGGTTTGCTTTCAAAGAATAGCTGTAAGGTAATAGTAATTGAGGATAATAGTGTATTCATGGCGAATTTTGTTGGCATGATTGATATTGCAAAAAGTGAAGATGATTTGTTAAGCAAAGAAGAGGTGGAAGAAATGCAAGGTGAATGTTTCGAAATAAATAGGTTACGTGAATGTATTTTAAATGGTATTAGGGTGGAAGAATGGCCGTGTGATTTGGAAGCGTATAAGAAAGTTGTTTAAAGATTTATTGTTTGTAAGAATATTGTGTATTTTTTGCATAGGGGAATGGATGAAGATATATCTGTTCCTGTATTTCCAATGCATGCAGCTGTAAGTATGTGTATGGTAGTGCATGACAGGTATGGGCATATGGGGAAGAATAAATTGTGGGAATGCATGCGAGAGAGGTTGTTTACGCCAGGGTTGAGCCAAATTTGTAGGGATGTAGCGACTACTTGTGAGGATTGTCAGAAGGGAAAGTATCAGAGCATGCATGCAAGTCCGCCTGTTTTGAGGTTACGTATGAAAGAGCCATTTGAGATGTTTGTGATTGATTGTGTTTCGTTGCCTGTGACTGCGAGGAGACATGTGGGAATGATTATTATGGTCGATCATATGAGCAAGTTTGCGTATGCAGTACCCATCAAGAATAAAAGAAGTGAGACTGTAGCGAGAATGGTAAGTCAAGTGATGTTGCCGATGAGTGTGTGTAAGCCTGCAAAAATGTTAAGTGACAATGGTCCGGAGTTTGTTGGATGGGAGTTTGAGCAGATGTTAAGAGAATGGGGCATTGAACATGTATATTCGACTCCGTATATGCCAAGTGCGAATGGTTTGGCTGAAAGGACAGTAAGAACCTTGACAGAAATTTTACGGATGATGAGTACATGTGATAATGATTGGGATTTATATGTTGGGCGTGCGTTGTGGGCATATAATGCGACGGTGCACAAGAGTACTGGTATGTCTCCGTGTAAGTTTGTGTTGAATTTTGAAAAGATAGTAAGACCGAGATTGAGTGTTTTTGAAAAGATAGTAAGACCGAGATTGAGTGTGTCCGAGAATGATAGAGATGTTTGGAAGAAAGCAAATGAGAGATTTGAAAGCTACAAAATGGGAGAGAAAGTGTTAAAAGAAGTAATTGAAAAAGGAAGAATGAATGTCAATAAGGTACGTGATAAGTTTGAAGATCCATATGAGGTGCTAGATGTTGGTTCTAGTGGGTTGAGTTATGTTTTAGGTAAAGTAAGTGTGGATGGTAGTGTGGAAAAGGTTAGGGCACACCACAATCAGTTGCGAAAATGGAAGGAGGTACCAAGATATATTCAGGAGAATGGTATGAATAAATGGCTGAAAACGAACAAGTATGAACCGAGTATGTGTGAGGCATTAGGTTTAGAAGATAAGCAATTGGTGTTAGTAGAGTATGGAAGGAAAAAGAAGTCTGAGAATTTTACTGGGGATAAAAGACAGGAAAATTTTGAAGTTGTGTAAATTTTGAAGGGTGTAAATGTACAGGTGAGTATGGAAGATAAATGTATTAATACAGATGAAACTTGGATGAGTATGAATGATACTTATAGTGTGTGTGGTTTTTCGTTAGATGAGGCAAGAGAACGTATGACGAACACGAGAATGAAAGATAGGAGAATGATAAGCAGTATGAATGATTCTTTTGTTAAAGTAGAAAATGGTTTAGATGTAATGGATGAATTGTTGACAGAAATTAGTGGGATTTTCGAGCCAGATGAAATTGAGGTAGATGAAATAGTGCATGATATCTTAGACGAGCAGAACATAGACGGGAATCGTAGTAGTACGTTGAATGAAAACGACATGGAAGAAGTGAATGAGAGAGTGCAGGTATATGAAGGCCCAGTTACTCGAAGCCGAGGCCCTGTTCCTGATTGCGACTGGGTAATGAGAAAATAGGTAAGTGTTGTGTGAGGATTTGGCAAAGTAAGGGGGGAGGAATGTGGAGGATTAATTTTATTTTAATTTATTTTTTTTGTTTTGCCAAATCGAGAGAGAGAGAGAGAGAGAGAGAGAGAGAGAGAGAGAGAGAGAGAGAGAGAGTTGTTTTAGTATTGTTAAATCGAGACATTTTATTTGCTTTAGCTTTGTCATTAGAGAGAGAGAGAGAGAGAGAGAGAGAGAGAGAGAGTGTTTATTTACTTAAGTTTTGTCTAACTGCAAGAGAGAGAAAGTGTGTTTATTTGCCTTAGTTTTGTCAGAGAGAGAGAGAGAGAGAGAGAGAGAGAGAGAGAGAGAGAGAAAGTGTTTATTTGTTTTAGTTTTGTCAAATAGAGAGAGCGTTTATTTGCTTTAGTTTTGTCAGAGAGAGAGAGAGAGAGAGAGAGAGAGAGAGAGAGAGAGAGAGAGAGAGAGAGAGAGAGAGAGAGAGAGAATTTTATTTGCTTTAGTTTTGCTAGATCGCGCGTGCGCGAGAGAGTATGTGTGTATGTGCTTTTGTGTGTGCGTGTTTTGTGTGTCCGCGGTGCACGCCGAAGAACAAGGGTAGTTAACGAATGATTGTTTGTAGTGGGAAAGACTGTCGGTATATTTGAGGTTGTTTGTTTACATTTTTTAGCTAGGTTAGGGCGGTAATGAATGTCTTGGGCGAAAGCATTGGATCTTTGACTGTAGCAGGAGTCGGTTATGTTTTTTTTGGTCTTTGAAAGCCGGCTGTGAAGTGATTTTTTATATTCGGAGCCGTAATTCCTCCTTTGGATTCCTTTAGACTCCTTGGAGTTTTAGTTTGGCCTGGAAGGTGGTGTTTGCCATCCGTGTGTATTATATTGTATATGAATAGCTTGATGATGACGACCCGGACCGGACAATGAATGTAGGAATAGACTGCTGAAATACAGAATTTTTGAACGTTGATGACCCGGCTATAAGATACGGATTTCTCTCAAGACAATTGATAACGACGACCACCGCATAAGATTGCACGGTCGAATTGGCCGTACGATAGTGTTGGCCAGTGCCAGTAGGCTACAACTTGCTTAAGGACTGTTGCGTGTGAACCAAGAGGTTCTCTTGGTTTGGCATTACATTTTTTGTGTGTTGCAGAATATGATTGGTGTTTAGAATTAAGTAATTTATTTAGTCTTAAGTGTGCTTTTGGTACTGTGCGTGGACTGACGGTGTTGGGCATATTAAAAGGATATTGTTTTTTCGATTGTTGGCGAGTTCTCGGTACCATCACGCACCGATATATACAGTGAATTTTGTGTGTATTTTTTGTCTATTGAATTTATGATAAATTGTGATTATTCCTGGTTTATGGCATATGGTAGATGGTTTGGTGATAAGTGATTTGTTTTAGTGTTAAGTCAGTTTAATGATTTGTGTTCTGTTTTTGGTTGCGTTAATATAGTTTTAAGGCTATGTTTTGTTTTCATTTTCCTTCTGTCCAAGAGTCCAGTTTAAAGTAAAGTAAGGGGAAAGTTTGTGTTGTGGGATATTTTGGAAGTAAGAGTGATCAAGGGTGTGGGGGTTTGTGTTTTGTTTACATCCCGCCACAGAACACTTTTAATTAAAGTAGAAACATATTCTATCAACAAAATCTGATGTAATATCACTTTCAATACATCTAGCGCTTACTGCATTGCAGTACAAATTATACAAAATACACAAGTCTCTTCCTCCATAACTTAACATTATACAAACTTTACCAATCTAATCTCTCAGGTGGCTTCCCTTTATTTATCCTTTTGGGAAGTACCCTAACTTCATCCTGAATTGGTGTATGAATAGTTTTTAAATATGCGTTTGATATTTGAACATCTTGGTTAACATTCGATTCATTTGATCTAACTACTTTTAAAAGATTTTCATCTCTAAAATTTAAATGATTTACTTCATTTTTATTTAATGGTTGTAATTGATCGACATTTTTCAATATTTCCACCCACTTGAGCCGCTTAATGTAAATTTCCTCACTCTTACAATCTCTCCTAGTACTGTCTTTACTAGGGTATTGTTATGATCTTACCATGACATTAGATAAAGGGGATAAAAGTCTTACTTTTGGGAAAATTATCACTTGTTTATATCCTTTCCCTTCTAAGTCACTTTGAAAGTTGGATACATCAAATCTAATTTACACCTAATCATGCCCCCCATCAACAAATTCGACGTTGTCACACCTGTTGTTCTGTGCTTTGTTGTTCTGTGTGCCAATACGAACTTGGATACATGAAAAAAAAAATATTTCTCAAATTTGCTTATCTACACTTCATGTTATGCTTAAATGTTTGAAGAAATCTTTCAGCTTCTCCATTCATGTAAGGATGATATGTTGCTGAAAATATATGCTTTATACAATTTAAATTTAAAAACTTTTTAACTCTTGTCAGGTAAACTGTGGACTATTATTTGTTATAATTCTTTGTGGAATACCATGTTTTGAAAAAAAGGGACATTAATTCTTTTACAGTTGCATAAAATGTTGTTGTCTTCATTTGAGTTGCTTCTGGTCATTTACTGTATGCGTCCACAACTATCATGAATAAATAACATAAAAAGGATCTGCAAAATCTATATGAATTCTTGTTCATGGATACCTGGATAACTTCTACGGGTGCATTCTAGCACAATGGGATTATAACACAATTCATACAATTTCTAACAAATAATTCATTATCTCTATCTACACCTGGCCACCAGACAAAAGTCCTTGCAATGGACTGTTCTAACAATGCCTTGGTGAGCAGCATGTATTTCAGGAAAAACCACAGTGAACTAGGAATAACTACTCATGGTCTTTTCATAACACAACCTCGCATTACATTTAACTCCATCTGAATGTTTCCATACGGTTTACAAATTTCTTATTTTCCACATAAGTCCCTACCTGTGATCAAACTCTCTAACACCTTTGCAAGTACCGTGTCTTTATTTGTATATTTAACAATATCCTTTGCTGTAATGGGCACATTATACACTGGAACTAAAAGAATACTGTCATCAGACTCTTCCGGAGCTTTGTCTACTAGAAATCTAAATAAAGCATCCGCATTCCCCATTTTTTGATGTAGGCCAGTATTCGATATCATTGCGGTATGCAGTTAACACGATTGCCCAGCATTGTAGTGTGGCAGTTATTAACGTAGGTAAACTTGATTTTGGACCCAATATAGCTTTTTCCTACCATAATGATATATATAATATTTCTTAACGCCAGACACTAATGCTAAACCCTCCTTTTCTATTTGAGAGTAATTCCTTTTTGACTTGATTAATGTTCAAGAAGCTAGTATAATTGACTTTTCTGTTCTATTTATCATTACATGAGATAACACTGCACCTAAACCTTAAAACAATCTTTCATGCATTACATGCTAAATTTATAGGTCAATTGATTTGATAATGTACTAGAAATGTAGGTTAGGTTATTTTCTGTTTTATTCTTTCAAAAGATTCCTGATAATCATTTATCCAATTTCACTTCTAATCCTTATTTAACAAGTTATACAATGGATGTGCAATTGCAGACAAATTGTGAATGAAATTCCCCTTATATGTTTCTAAACCTAAAAATAAGTGCAATTCCATATCATTTTCTCGTACATTTGTTGATTGTACTGGTTTTATTTTTTCTTTGGTCTTGTGAATACCCTTTCCATAAATTACAAAACATATGTATTTCACTGAATGAACTAATAAGATACCTTTGCTTTATTTACTCTAATATAATGATCCCTTAACTTCTTCAGGACTGTCCGTAATCCTACTCTATGTTTTCTTTTATCTTTACTACACTAAAACTAAAATATTATCTATGAAAATGAATACCCCTTGGATTCCTGTAAACATTGTATCCATAGTTTGTTGCCATATAATTGATCTGCGTGCAACTCCATAAGGTAATTTCTTTTGTCTATACACACCTAAGGACGTATTTACGTACAAATTCATTGTGACTTTTCATCCATGGAAAGCTGTTGAAATGCTTGTCTATGACCCAAATTTGAAAATATAGTACATCCTAACATAGTTGCAAATATGTCTTTAAGATTTGGCAATGGATGTTTAGCTACTTGAAGCTGTGGTTTCAATGTTACCTTGTAATCTACACGTACCCTAACCTGACCATTTTCCTTCACAATATTAACTAAAGGTGTAGCTCGTTGCACTGATCGTATATCAAACATGCTCATACACTGTAACAGTATATCTGTTATCTGTATATTATCGTTATCACTTTCCCCTTGCACTGAAAACCTGTTTAAGCCTGCATGTTCTTGAATCACTGTGTTTGGATTTTTGTGCAGTACTTTCTTGGATCGGCTTGTATATGAACTCATGCTCCGTCGAAATAAAGTTAGTTCCATTCCCCTAGTCTCTCAGTTATCACCTAACTGGCACTTTGCACACCATTCTAAACATGTATCCTTTTCTCATGAACCTTCCCTTTTTAACTTCCTTATTTCTGTTTCAACTGAACTTTTCAATGCATACAGTAGTAATTTTGGAGGAAAAAAATCTAAAAGTACTTTTTAGTTTCAACACTAAAATAACCTTTGCGTTTTTTACTGTACCTACTTTATCTTCAAATGCTTCCTTAAACTGTGATAAAACATTATCAACAGAAGCTTCATTCTTGTGTTCATCCTGTTTGCCTGTAACCTTCAAAATACTTGTCTAATCTAATTTAAGATACTATAACCAATCTAAACCAAGTAATGTTTGTCCTTTACCTTTAACTAACGTTAATGGCATTCCATCTAACTTCTTTTCCTTATACTGTGCTTTTACATTCGAATCACCTATTACCTGAATAGCAAAACAATTATAAACTTCCAAAACTCTATTGATACCTTTTAAGAACACATTAGGATTATTTTTAGCTGTTTTCTCAGACATAATTGGCACACCAGCTACTGTCAATTTGCATTACAATTGGTTCACCATTTACGATCACTTTTACCAATATGTTTCTTTGCATCTTTGTTGACAGAATTTAGGCAAAACGCCAAAATCAGTTTCTGACCTATTCTGTTTAGCATGAATATCTTTTGCATTTTATTTTTGGCCTATAGTATCAATGGCAGCATTTACTTTCTTTGCATATTATTTAAGAAACCTAAAACCATTTTGAGAATGGCCCATTTTGTTCCAAGTTAGGCAAGTCTGTCGCATACCAGGGTATTTCTTTGCTTCATATACAAGATGATTATTTTTACCACAACTATAGGACTTGGGTTTTTCCGGTAGTTTATGCATATAAGTATGATTATGATATTTATGGAAATTAGGGTTATGCAATTTCCTATGACTAAGCTTTCACATATTTTTCTAATTTTCATTGTCTTTAAATCTTTAGCGTACCTTACATATTTTAGAAAATCTCCATTCTATTGTTTATATAACTACTTATTATGTTACTTTGTATATTGATGTTTCTAAATCTCTGCCTATAATCAATACCTTCTATAGTGTTGAATCTTCATCTTGCAGTAACTTTTTTCTTTGCCCTTGTGATGTGCAATGGGCAATAATTTGATCTATTATAAATTTTATTTCTAACTTTAGCAACTCCCGTGAGGCAGCTAAATTCTTACGTCTGGTCACAAATGCATCTAAATTTTGTTTTCTTTCTGATATGCCTGTGCCATACGTGAATACCTTTCAAAAAATGTATTGACCTGCATAACAAAATATGTGATAAGAGCCCTAATAGCACCTTCACTTGTGTCATTTGTAGTTTGGTATGTCTTAACCCTGGATAGGTACGCTCCTCGGACACCCCTTTAAGGGTATACTCGGTCGCGCGCGACCCCGACGCAAAAAAAAATTCTTGAAAAATCTGTTTTTGCAGTAACCTCTTTTTTTTTGACAAAAAAAAGTTCAATGAATGCTTAAAACTACTTAAATACTACTCATCTGCTGAAAAACTATTTATTATAAATATTTTAAAAAATTAAGTAGAAAAATGAAAAGACCTTACATAAAAATTCATAAAAAAAAATTTATACATATTTACACAAATCCTTTTAGGAATTGATTCTTGAATGTTTAGGACACATCTTGATGTATTTTGGATGAAGTCAGACCCATGGAGGTGAAGATCTGAAATGAGAAAAAAAGGGTAACTTTTTTTGGCCAAAAAAATTTGTCCAAATTTCATGAATTTTTTTGGGTACCCAAATGAAATAGGAAGTGGCTAATTTTTTTAGATAATAAACATATGTTATCCTAAAATAGAAATATGTAAAAAAATCTTCATTATTTTGTAAATTACATTTATATCAGGGGCCATATCTAAAGGTAATTTTTTGAGTACTTAGAAATTTTGTAAAAAAATACATATATTTAATATATGATATGATATTTATGCAGGTAAAAATATACCAAAATATCACAAATTCTATAGGGAACAAGAATATATATAGATAGGGCAACTTACGCTTTGGATATGTCCACAAAATGGCCGCCAACCACACTGACTCAGACTCCCTAATCTGCCATCTGAAATGCAGGAAGGGTATGTCAATTTCAAGGTGTTATTTACTAATCTAATTATTCTTGGATATGCATAAAAATTGTATGGTGGATTGCTGGATGATTGTCGATTATTTTACGACTATAAAATTAGAATTCTGACCCAAAAAATTTTTTTTGAAGGGAAATAAAATCGAAAAAAAAAATGTAAAACAACATAATATTTTAGCTAAAAAAATTTGATAATATTCAATCAAAAAAGAAGTAAACAAAATTTTCCGACAAATAAACATCTAAATGAATCATTACTCTATGATAGTTCCTTAGTACGTAGTAATTTTGAAAGAAATGAGCAAAAACGAAAAAGTGGCAATCACAGGAAAATCGAACACATACCTATATATACGCCATATCTGGCTAAAAATAAAGATAGGCATGGGTAACCAGATCATCTAAAAACACTTTACAACACTATTAAAATATAATTTTGGCGACACTACTTGCCAATTCCTTACGGTAACATGACTAAGCAAAAAAATGCAAAACAAATAAAAAGGGGCACTCGCGGAAAAATGGCCAACATTCTAATATACGGAATTTCAGAAAAAAAAAAATTCAGCCACGTGCTAGGCAAACCATCAAGGAACATTTTCCGACAAATAAACATCTAAATGAATCATTACTCTGTGATAGTTCCTTAGTATGTAGTAATTTTGAAAGAAATGGGAAAAAACGAAAAAATGGCAATCACAGGAAAATCGAACACATACCTATATATACGCCATATCTGGCTAAAAAAAAAGATAGGCATGGGTAGCCAGATCATCTAGAAACACTTTCCAACACTATAAAAATACAAGTTTTGCGACACTACTTGCCAATTCCTTACAGTAACATGACTAAGCAAAAAAATGCAAAACAAATAAAAAGGGGCACTCGCGGAAAAATGGCCAACATTCTAATATACGGCATTTCAGAAAAAAAAAATTCAGCCACGTGCTAGGCAAACCATCAAGGCACATTTTCCGACAAATAAACATCTAAATTAATCATTACTCTGTGATAGTTCCTTAGTACGTAGTAATTTTGAAAGAAATGGGAAAAAACGAAAAAATGGCAATCACAGGAAAATCGAACACATACCTATATATACGCCATATCTGGCTAAGAAAAAAAGATAGGCATGGGTAGCCAGATCATCGAGAAACACTTTCCAACACTATAAAAATATAAGTTTTGCGACACTACTTGCCAATTCCTTACGGTAACATGACTAAGCAAAAAAATGCAAAACAAATAAAAAGGGGCACTCGCGGAAAAATGCCCAACATTCTAATATACGGCATCTCAGATAAAAAAAAAAGACATGCACGTGTTAGCCCAACCATCAAGGCACACAATCTAACAAATAAACATGAAAAAAAATCAATAATATACGGCAATTCCTTACTTCATAGTAAATTTTTACAAATATTGAAAAAAACAGAAATTGGCAACCGCAGTTAAATACCCCACATACCAATATCTACGTCGTATCTGACAAAAACAAAGTCACGCATGGGTAGCCAGATCATCTAGACACACTTTCCAACACTAAAAAAGCAAAAGTTTTGCGACACTATTTGGCAATATCTTACGGAAAAATGACTTGGCAAAAAAATGAAAAAAAATGAAAAAGGGGCACTCGCGGTAAAATGGTCCTCGTGGTGATGAACGACATTTTAACTAAAAAAAAAATCCTGCACATGGTAGCCAAACAATCCACCAAGACTTTCCACAACTGATAACCTATACAAGTTGCACCATTCTATGACAATTTCATAATACGTAATAACTTTGATAATTATGCAAATTACCTTAGAAGGGTAAACTCGGTCGCGCTCGACCCCGATGCGTCTCAGAAATCTGGGAAGGAGTACAGCTACAGCGATGCACATCTGGACACTACTAGAGCGTGTAGGCGAGACACCTACTGCAGGTCGATCACCCACAAATTCAGTCACGGGGGTGAGTCACGTGAGAAAAACCTCTTTTGTTTTGACGCTCGGGGTCGCGGACGACCAGGGTTAAACACTTCCCAAACTTCCCTATATGCACTATGCAGTAGCAATGGTTTCTTCTGTGCATGCTTAATACTACCTAATGCTTTTAAATGAATTTTGAAATTATCGCACCACCGTTACCATTGTGTTGAAACAGAATTTGGATCTGCAACAATGCTGAATCAATCAGTATGTTCAATGTCAATTACGTTAGGCTACTGAATTCTATGAAGTCAACTTCTTAAACTAAGTTAATTCTAACCTAGTTTTTGTTCTATGCTTTTTCATGCACTTTTTTATTTTTCATGAAGATAAATTACTTAGTTATGCACTTTATGTGAAATCATGCCAAACTAACCATACTTTCTGGTAAAATTTTACCCAATTACAATACTGGGCATTATTACAGTTTCAGCTAAATTTGGATCTCTATTATTGTTTTCACTTGTTACTATAAATTTTTGAGATGATTCTTTCGAAAAGGTACTTGAATCTTCTGCAAATTAAAGGGTTAGAGGAATATTTGCCGATGAATATTATTCCTTAATATTATCCCAAGGATGTATTTAAGCTGCCATGTTAGTCTTTCTCCTGATGGTATTTTGTTTTTTTGTCAATGCATTGTGGGCAAAAATGCCGGATTGTCCTTTGCTTTTGGTTATGAAGTATGAGTATGGTAAAAATGCTGATATGCGATTGGCTGTTTTATTTCAAGATTATCCATTTAACTGCAATTTTGGAATTCACAGGTCCTTGTAAAAGAGTGCGTGTCAGTGGATGACTGCCATGGATTCCATTGTGCTGACGGGCAGTGGTTGTTGCTTCTCGTATTTTGAGGTTACTGGACATTACAAAGGAACTCCTGAAATAATGAATAGGTTTCTGCATGAACATTCAGTGCTACAAAATAGTATTAAATGTCCCAAATATGGTCTCCTCTAAGTTTTTCAGCAGGATAAGCACCAGTGGTAGTGCAAGCAGTCGGTTGAAATCCCCAAAACTAAAAAGAGAAGATTATGTAATTACACTGTAAGTGTTCATAAAGGTAGACCTACATTTCTTCACGAGTCTCATCTGCCACCTTGGAAATTAATTTGGTTTGTCAACCACTGGTTGCATAAGTGTTGAGATCATCATTTTGTCATAAGGGTCTCCATTTATCTCCTTCGACCAGTCTAGAATGGAGGAGTTTTTGTTCTGAAGTTACCGATTACCCTTTTGACAATCAAAAGGCGATTGGTGGTAACGGTGTTATAGTGGAGATTGATGAATCTCACTTTAGGAAACGAAAGTAATGTACAACCGTAGAAGGCCTCTGACTGACATATTGGTGTTTAGGGGTATTGAAAGGCCTTTAAAAAAAACGTTTTATTGTGCCTCTTGTCGAACAATTGCCTCAAAAGTGTGATACTGCTATGCTTGTCCCTTTAGTTCAGAAATACATTAAAGGGGGCAGTATCGGGATAAGTGATAAGTGGTCATCTTACAATTCTCTAAATTCTCTTGCAAAATTTTGTGGATCCCTCGAAACCCGACACCCATACTCAAAATATTGAACGCATTTGGAGAGAACTTAAGGAGTGGGTGAAATGACCTGGTAATTGATGTGAATACTTTCAAAGGTATTTGTCTCGGTTTTTGTTCATTCACAAATATCCAAAAGAGGAGCTGCTCCATCATTTTCCTATCACTGCTAGTCGCCTAAACCTCCACAATCTGAGTCACAGCATGTTCCCGTTCACATAGGTAATTCTGAAGATATTGATCCCCAACCTTCAAAGACTGCAACTTTTAATTCTATTTAAGGTAAGTGAGGTGGTTAACTAAAAGGTTACGAAAATATTTGCCAATTAACACCGAAATACTAGCCCACACGGCTAACATGCGTAGCAAAGCATAGTAAGTTTGCTAGAATATAGGAGCAATGAGATAATGTTTAATCGCGATAGAAGTGTGCATACAGCAGAGTAAAAGCCAATAAATAATTAGCTCAATTAAGTAACGAGGTATTTTTAAAAATATTATTATGAAGACTGCTACGAACGACTTGACTCCATAGAAAATGGGATAAAAAATTATGTTTTTCTATGAGTCTGGAAGTCTGGCAAACAAAAGCTCCAGTTTTTTTAGTGTTTCATTACTATTATTTGATTTTGATTCAGGTAACTATTTTATTATGATGATTGGTATGTTTAGGTTAGACTGCTTCTCTTATTTTACCCGTTTTCTGTACTCTTCCACCCATAAACTATGATTTCCATCTGTCGAACCGCATCATTGCAGGTATTAAGGGGGTGCCTTGTACCTTTAAATCTTATTATTTGCAGCAGAAATAAAGTTCAAAATCGTTGAAAACACACTATTTAAGATATACAAAAATATATCTTTACATAGGAAATTCGAGTCTGGCTGAAATTATAATTTACCCAATATTGTATACCTTATTTAAACAGAAAATAAGGAGACCAATTTTGCGGTTATGCGTTGACTTTCTCTGTTGAAGTACTGCTCTTCATTCTTGATGAACTAGCATGGACATCAAACTTGATTGTAGTTTACTGTGGCTGGTGTTCCTCTGGTTGGCTTGCATTTCTCTTGTTAGCTTGCGTGAGTTTTCTCACGTGTGGTCTCTTTGACACTTTGTTGGATTTCACAATTAGGCAGTATGCAAACCTTTAACTGAGAAGCTTGCTTACCTAGAATAATATTAGTTTATTAGTGTGATGTACCTCATCTGATGTCGCCTATTCTGGTTGATAAATGAAGTCTGCTGTACTCGTATTATAGAATTCCTTTATTCTTTAGCTACAGTACTATGAGTATATGAGGTAGAAAAGCATCAATATAAAATATTCTGATCTCAGTTGCAATACAAAAATAATAAGAATCATATTCTATCTTTGAGGTAATTTATAAAGGATTGAATACTTTATAATATATGCTACAAACCTTATAATTAAAGTAGAAATATGTTCTAACAATGAAGTCTGATGACATATCACTTTCAATGCATGTAGCACTTATTGCAAACCTTCGCCTATATCATGTTGTATATCATAATATAGGCAATCGAATTATGCTTATTTTGTCACCCGTTTCATACAAATCAGATAAAAATTCACCACAATATAGCAAAAAGATGTTTTTGACCTTATCGTGATCTTTGCCCTAAGTTTTGACCTAATCACTCCCAAAATCTAATAAAATTGTCATTGGATCATGGTCAATCATCCCTAATCCCCCCTAATTTAATGAGATTTGGTCAAATAATTTTTGAGTTATGCGAATTATAAACACACAGACAGATGGATAAATAGCTGTGTATCAAAACAACTTTCACAACAAAGCTGGCGAAGGTAATTATACATAATACATAACATATAATTCCTACACCAACACAGACACAAGTACTCGTTGACTACGTTTCTGTTTGTAAGCATCACACCAATATATATGACTATTTATGACAGAGAGATTATACATGTATCACTTGAGCATTTAATATATTCTTGGTAATTTTGGAAAATGAACAGGAACATTTAAGGAGTTCAGCCTTCACGCACTGAAATTAACATGGAACAGGCACAGCAGGAACTTAGAACTTCCATTGTAAAATGCAGTATTCGTTCGAAAGTATACAGCAACCTGACAAAAGAGAATTAACAATATGCAATTTTTTTAAGATTTGGTTTATGAAGGTTTATGGGCCATTCCCAGCCAGTGGAAGGAAATATACCAATTCCTCTCTCTGAATGGGGAAACATTTACCGTCTCTCCAAAGTACGTATACTCATTAAAAATCTCTAGGGGACGTCAGGCTGCTTCAAGGAATAACCCTATAATATTATGTAACTTGGTTAAAGATGCTAAACTCTTATCATTCTATAAGCTATCTTACAATTTTTTCAAATAATCCTCCTAATACTAATAAATATCAAAGCCATCCAACAACTTTGCTTGGAATGATCTGAGTGTATAATACTATTTTATTGAATATTTAAAAAAACAAAAATCATTATTAATCTCTATTGGATCTAAGGCTAGGCAGGATCAGGAAATGATAGTCGGCGTGGTTTCGTATCTTCATTGCAACTCATTGACAGCGGAAAGAATTACAGATAGCCCGTGACGTAGACAATTACGTCACTTATGTGGGTGATGCTCAGGTGCTACAAGCAGCCTTATCTTAACACATCTTACATCTACCTCCCAAAATATTATGAGGAGGGTAATATTTTCAAAACTTATAAGTGACAATATCAAAAGCAGACATGACAAACGAAATGCTCAACGCTCTTAAACAAAAACATCTGAAAAGTATGGTAAATCATAATCGTAATAATTAATGGTAACATTAGGATTACTGAAAAGGAGAGAGAGAGAGAGAGAGAGAGAGAGAGAGAGAGAGAGAGAGAGAGAGAGAGCAAAACGTCAACGGCATAAACATAACGTCAAGCGAAACAATGATTACATCAGCATTGCAAAACATGCACTAAACAATGAGTTGTGAATGCAGCATCAACATAAAATCTCATACAGAATATAATTTTGCAAATATGAAATCAATGCATGTCTAAGTGCAGTGAAACAAAAAAGAAATACTTTCCTTTTAAATGCAAAATCAAAGTAAAGATAATTATACATAATCGTTTATACAGACAGGGGCAGCAATCACCCACGAGACCCTGTCGAGTACAGACGTGCATCTCAGTACTCCCAAGACCGACTAACTCTCTCTCTACCGAGAGAATTGCTCTGTGTCCCCGAATTTTGTGATTAGTGAATAAGTTTTTTGGAAATGTGGACGCCTGTTTCAGAACTAGCTGAGCAGCCTTGATCCCGTGAGTTCTCTGCTCGCCGCCATTGGCCAGCTGATACTCTCAGCTAAATCACATGGCACCGAATTTGGATGGGCTGACGAAGTCTTGACGATACTTGGAGAGATGGATGCCTGTAAAATCACCCCATTCTCGGATCGGCTGCTGACAGTGACGTCATGATAGTGTGACCGAATTTTGTGACCGGCTAACGAAGCCTGGACTATTCTTGGTGAGGTGGACACCTACTAAAAGACCCAATTTTGTGATTGTACCTTGCTGGTGGCCATCTCACGTACAGTTACCCCAGTCAGGTTATAATATATTCATTGATCCATGGTGGTGGCCATCTGACGCACAGTTACCCCCGCCAATTGTTTATTCAGACTTTGTGAGTAAGTATTTTGAAAACTTTATAGTGTAACTGGTGCAAAAGGACTGTTAGTTCTTATACCCACCATGCAGTAATCTGCATGACTGGGAAAGTAAAGCTGAAGGATACCTCCCAGCAAGGTGGGGAGGGAAGGTACTGGAGGGTATGGCAGCTGCTGGGCCAATGCAACCTCAGCGCATACAAGGTGATCTCCATTAGGACTGGCTTTATTGAGGTGACTGATGATACATGGTAAAGAAGATGACCGAACCTGAGAACAAGAATAGGTTTGAAACCAATAACCTGAAGGTAATGGAAGCCCCCGGAACTTAGAGCCCAGAGGACCCTGATTGCTGAGAGTGGAAAGACACATTCTTGAAGGGCATGACGAGGAAGAAGTCAAGACCACAATCAAACATAAATTGGAAAGACACAACGACTCTGCAAAGTTGAAGCGGTTATTTTGATCCCAAGCACTTCCATCCTCAAGATCCGGCTGAAGTGTGCTGCAATGGTCCAGAAGGCCCCTGACAACGGAATCAGGATTATGAACCAGTCATTCCCGAGACACAGTATGCAGAAGGACATACATGTGAAATTGGACCAATGTATGAAGTGCTACTCATACGAGCATATAGAAAGAGATTGCCCCAAGGAATAAGACTTCTTGATTTGTTCCTTCTGTGGTGGCACTGACCACACATTTGACAAATGAAAAAGTAAATCACCAAAGTGCATAAGCTGTCAGATCCAAGGACACCACACCATGGCCGCGAATTGCCCAGTCAGAAAGGAGGGAACGAGGACTATCAAAAAAGAAATTAGGAATCAAGCAAAGGAGACCCACTCATCGTATGCTGGAGCAGCAGCAGCACCCTCGTACAATACTTGGACCTCCAGGATTACAGCAAGCAATGGACCTCAGACCCATAACCAAATAAACCATGGCCTACCCCCCAGGAAACTACACACTATTCACCAGACCGCCCTCCTACACGAGGATGTGAACGAAACAGCCTGTCCTGGAACCTTCCGGGAAACATTCAACGTGGTACTGACGGCAAATGGATGTGAAACAGTAACAATTCCAAGGACCACACTACGCTCTAAGGAGGTGATGGCAAGCATGCCAGCACTCCAAGCCAGTACAACCACGCCACCATCAATAGCAAAAGAAGCGCATGCAGCTGAAGAAGAAGAAGTATCGATGGAAGCTCAATGTGAAAACAGGAAGAGAGCAAGAACAAACTCCTCAAGCTCCATGGATTCCAAGGAAGCCGCACAAGCCATCACTAATCCAGCCCAGCAGGTCAAGCAGACAGCAAAAAAAAAAAAAACCTGCAGTCGAACAAGAGACCAAAGTAACCCTCCCTAAACTAGGAACAAGAGCCATTCCCCCTGCTCCTGAATCGAAGCAAACCCCCAATGCAGAGAGGAGGAGGAAGGATATCCTCAAGCACATCTCGCTGAAGACAGCAAAGGGAACACAACTCCCTAGATATCCCTCTACAAGCAGCTTCACTGACCTGATCTTCAGGTCAGGAAAGATCAAATATATGATCATGGGTTCATACAACCCTAAAGAGGTAAAAGACCTCACATCAAAACCTCCCCAGAAGAGCTGACGAGGAGGTCCATAAACCCCATACCTAGTGAGAGGTGCAATGTGCTCCGCAACAGACCCAAGGGCCAGAAACCCCCTACGATGTCTTAATGGAATAAATCAAAATAATACAGCAGAACGTGCTAAAATGGACTTTCAACAGAAACCTGGAGCTTAGCAGTTACTATAGAAAGCTGGACCATGACATCATATTGCTGAACTCCACCAGCATAAAGGAAATTGAAACCATTAGAAACTATGGCTACAGCATATACAGAAAGAACTCCCTCAATGAAGACAATGCTGGAGTAGCCATAGCCATCAAGTCAGGACTCCAGCACAAACTAAGTGACGACTTCACAGAGGATGTGCTGTCTATGGAAATATCCACGAGAATAGGGACAACCTACCTGTCTCCAAGAAGAAACATTTTTACAGGAAAAGATCTGAGGAAGATCCTCCAGAAGCCTGTACCTGCCTACATCTTAGCGAATTGCCACGCCCGTCACAGGAACCTTGAGCACCACACCGACAATCTCTACGGAATAGGTGTAAACAGGCTCATATCCAGTGGCATAGCTACACACATCGGGCCCCACTTCAATACCTTCCTCGGACCAACAAGAGTTGGCAAACCTGATATGATAATCACCAACAGACATGCACACCTAAACCATACCCTCCAACTGGGAGACCTTACCTCCTCAGATCATCTGCCACTAATCCTTACCCTGGCAACATGTTGAAGGGATTATACTTCCAGCAACCTCCAGACACCAACTACACAGGGCCAACTGGGATGGCTTTAAGGGAAGACTGGATGAAGAGGCAGCAACGATCGTCCTCAGAAGTAATCACAAGTCAAAGGAGTACATCAAAAGCAAACTCAAAAAGTGGTTCTCCATAATTGGAACACCGGTCGATAAATTCATCCCAAAAGCAAACCACAGAATTCTCTCTTCTTACAGAGAAAGTGCTACCCTGCGGTAGCTTTGACAGAGCCAAACAAATTGCTGAGGTAAACGGTTGGAACAGGGGAACCCTCCAGATGGTCAAAAGCCTACAAATAAGAATATCGCAAGAGTCCCAAACACTCGTTGACCAATACTGAGAGGATGCCGTTCTACAAGTGGAGGTTGACCTAAGTGACCCAAGCAAGTTCTGGAACTCCATAGGGAGGCTACTAGGCAAGGGTAAAGACGAAGCACCCTACATCCTCCACAACAACACCAAGCTATTTAGTGACTCCGAGAAGGAGAAAGTCTTCAGAGAATACTGGAAAGAAGCGTTCAAAATCACGCCAGAGGAGAACCTCCAGTTTGACAGGGTCAATGAGAGGAGAGTGCTAACCTCCATGCAAGAAAGAAGAAGGGACATCCAACCCTACTCCTTAACAGACCTCTCATGACTTTACCAAGACAATCCACTCACCAAGCCCATCGAAACATGGGAGCTGAAGTGTATAATCAGCAAAATGAAGAGCAAGAAGGCACCAGGCAACCTCCCCGACTCCATGTTAGAAATCCTCAAAACACTAAACAACGAAGCCATGAGTATGGGATACTTTCCAGATCAATACAAGACTGGGATCATCAGACTCATCAACAAACCTGGAAAGGACAGCAAGCAAGTTTGCAACTACAGGCTGATTACCCTACTGGAAATCCATGCGGAAGATCCTAGAAAAGATTCTGAAACACCGACTAGTAAAGTTCCTGGAGAGAAATGGCCTGATGAACGAGATCCATTATGGGTTCAGGAACAGCAGAAGCACTCATACAACCACTGTCCACTGTGGAAGGGGCCGACCCGATTCCAAGATATGCAACACATCAGTAAAGGGGAAGAAGCCCGATGAAGTGAAGTGCAAGTGAAAGAGAAGTGAAGTGAAGTGAAGTGAAAGTGAAGTGAAGTGAAGTGAAGTGAATTAAAGAATAAAAAAACATAAACTAAAAAAAAACATAAAATTCAAAAACATAAAAAACAAAAACAAAAAACTAGTTTAAGCAGACGTCAGCTGGGGATTTCAACCCAGCAGGCCAAACCTTTCTCTCCTACTAAAATTGCTCATCAAATATCTTCCTTTCTGGTTCCTCCTGCTACGATCAGAGCTCCTACTCCCTTCCCCCTTTTTCCTAGTACTAAATTCTTCCTGTTCCAGTGAGGTAACTGATGGTCCAGAAGAAGACAAAAAGATAGAAGCAGCAATGGAATAAATGGGCAGTAATCCTGATCCTGATCCCAAATCTGACAATAAGAGTGACCAAGCAAATGGGTCTGCCCCCTTCTTAATACTACTACTTCCTTCATCCTTCCCAACCTTTACCTTCCCCTAGTCCCGCAACAGTGAGGCCTGATGCCTCTTGAGATAAGATAAATCTGACAATGACAAAATAAAAGTGGCTGATTATCCTTGATCCTTTATCCCTTACCTCTCACCAAAAATCCTACAATAAAAGTGGCTGATTATCCTAAACCTAATCTTTATCCCATCTCCCCCCTACCTCTTACTTCTGTTAGTGATCGAAGAAGACAGGGGCCTCTCTTTTCCTTTGCGGCCGTACCTCTGGTGCTGATGGAGGAAACTTAGACTCATGAACCCCTTTGTTATCTGTAGGAGTGGCTCCTGGTGTCTCACTGACGGGCAGTTCAATGACCTTGAGGTGTCTTCTGTTTCATATTGACAGATGCTCACTACCATCTAGTCTTAGTACGTTTCTGGTGAGTAAATCTTAAATTGGTAAGTTCAACCGAGTAAATCTGGCAACATTTCTGATCGACATCCCAGTGGAAAATATGGAAAACTTCGGACCAGGTGGTATTTAAAGGGCTGCAAGATAATTCAGTTCACTACAGGCCGAACAAGGGAAAGGCCCGTGCCAACAGGAATTGTTGGCTACAATACCAATTCAGTGTTATGTATTTTGTACTGTCATACTATATGCGCTACGGATATTAAGAGTAATGTTGCACAGGATTGCATTGATAGAACGTGTTTCAACATAGTTCAATAGGGTAGTAGCATATGTTACGAAGGATTTAATCCTTAATTAATAGTCCTAAAGTTAGGATGTGATTCTTCTTACTTTTGTATTGCAGTACGATTCGATCTTTTTGAGAGATATGCTATTTTTTTGTTTTTGTATGTAAGTGTACGAGTTTTGTTTACATATTCTCACTCGAGAGTCACAAGTTATTAAACAGGTCAGAGAGTAGAGCTATAATGTAAGCTTGACTCCATTAAACGTATTTTAATGAGAAGTCTCTGATTATATCCCACCAAGACGAGTCGGCGAAGATGCTGGGATAAAGGATTCATTCTCAACTAATGAACTATTATTATTCCAGGTATGTATGAAGGGGCCATTCCATTTTGGTAACCAATACCATATACAACATTTGGTGACTACAATTGACACGGAACCCATGCAGAGAAACCCAACAGCAGAAGAGACAACTAGATGTAGCTCCCCATGAAGCAGCAGCAGGTATGCAGTAAACAAGAGGAATGCCACAACACATTTCTACATTCAAACTCAATGTCATGAAAGAAGCAAACATCATACATATATATCATATAGGTTAGAACCAAGTAAGGTAGGATTGAAATTTGTTACCAGTAGGCATTATGTGGTAAAATTTCACAGTAGGACAATGATAGTTTACATAAAACAAAAATTGTAAACTACCTTTAGTTGGTTGCATAAACACACAAGAGGTGCAATTAACATATAAATTAGGTTAGAATTATCTTTGTTACTGAGTAACTAGTTAATTTTGTAGATTTCATTTGCCTAACATAATTCAAGTAAGAAGTAAAAATGCCCCTGGACATTGAGCATCCAGAAAAGTTTAGCATTGTTTCTGAACCCAATTCTGTTAAAACATGATGGCAACAGTGGTGTGAAGAATTTAAGATTTACATTGAAGCTTTGGGTAGTTTGAAAGATGCACAGAAGAAGGTTTTATTACTGCACACAGCCGGTAGAGAGGTTTGGGAAGTGTTTAAGACACTACAACCTACCGTTGACACTAGTGAAGCTGCGATTAAGGTTCTTTCCATATATTTTGCCCCTCAGGTCAATACATTTTTTGAAAGGTATCAATTTACTGTACAGGCATATCAGAAAGACCACGAGAGTTTAGATGCGTTTGTGACTAGACTTAAGAATTTAGCTGTTTCATATGAATTTCTAGTTAGAAAATGTTATCATACATCAAGTTATTGCCCATTACACATCACAAGAGCTAAGAAAAAAATTACAAGATAAAGATTTAACATTAGAGAGGGTATTGATTATAGGAAGGGCTCTAGAAACATCAAATAGGCAAAGTAATAAAATAGGTAATTCTACAAGTAATAGAATGAAAAATTCTAAAATTAGCAAGATAGGCTCAAGGTTGAGAGACAATGAGAATCAGAGAAAAAATACGTCAAAGCATAGTCATAGGAAATTGCCGAACTCTAATGCCCACAAATATCAGAATCAGACCTATATGCAGAAGCAACAGGATAAACCCAAATGCTATAGGTGTGGTAAAACTGATCAACTTGCATATGAAACAAGGAATTGCTCTGCTACAGGAGAAACATGACAGGATTGTAGAAAGACGGGACATTTTTCAAATGTTTGTAGATTCCCTAAACAGTACACAAAGAAAATAAATGCAGCAGTTGATACTATAGGCCAAGAGAATAATGCGGAAAATGTTCATGATAATCAGGTTAGGTCAGAAACTGATTTTGCTTTTCGCATTAATTCCATCAAAAAAGGTGCAAACAACACATATTGGTAAAAGTGATCATAAAACGGATTTTGAGCGAAGCGAAAAATCTATTTTTGGGTGAGATAGCCATGGCGTCCTGATGGAAGGTTCCTTTTTGGTAGCTTCCTTGGGTAAATAACTACTAAGATATTCCCAGAGAATTTAACCACAGGTTATCACAGAATTCTAACTTCTGGAGCGAGTATCCTAAAGGTTTCCCTTTTAAGACATCGTATATCAACAGGGGACGCATGTATTAACGCGCCACATAGCTATCTACACCCCGAACAGAGTTAATGCTTCGGTGTGTAAGGGCTGAGAATAGCTGGGAGCCGTTCCATAGCTAATCTCAATCGTGGCTACTACTGATACTCGAGACGTAAACAAACGGGCGCCATTGCTTAAATGACGTCACGTCCGTCTTTATCCTGAAGCCAGTTGCTTGCCCATCACCATGATACAGCAGAGCAGGGTGGGACCTTAAAACTGGACGAAGTAGCAGGGAGGGTCCATCAGGACGCCATGGCTATCTCACCCAAAAATAGATTTTTCGCTTCGCTCAAAATCCGTTTTTTGGGCTCAAGCCATGGCGTCCTGATGGAAGAATACCAGAGAATCAATGTATCGTGGTAGATTTTCCCCTAATAGTAAGTGCCAAGGCATTGACAAATTAGCATAGTAATCTTGGTAAAGAACCGTAGAGAAGAAGCATCCTGCCCCCCTTGGCAGTGAAGTTCCCACGGGCTATGCCGACGTCATAGGCTATTCATCCTGATAGAAGAACTTGAAGAACTTGGAGATGAAGCTGAATGTTTGGTATTTGTATAGGAACATTCTGAAAAGCAGACCAGTGGTGGTTGGGCACTGTATGTTGAGAAAGATGATTCATCTCCAGGGTATGAAGAGTAAGTATTCGTATTGGAACATTACATGATCAGAGTGAATATAAATTAAGAGTTAGTATCTTAATTTCTCCATAACCATAAGGAAAAGGGGATAATAAAACTATGACAGGCATGTATTTCATAGTAAGTAGGAGCTGATTGAGACGCACAGATAATAAAATAGAAATTTTATTTCACAAATGCAGAAATTAAATAAATTACAGCAATAAGTAAAGTTCATTTACAGTAATTATAATGTACATAGTAATAAAGACTTGCTCTTGAATCTGAAAAGGAATTTCAAGTTTATTAGTAGGCACTCGTTCTCGAGGAACGCAAGTCTTTGAATAAAACACATCATGCTCAGGGCATGCGGCACATGTGTGACAACTATGACATTTCACCTGGGATAAGAACAGTTATAAAAGCACTAAGTGTTTTCGACATCACTATGTATCGCTCGAGGGTCAACATAGGCACCCGAAGAGTTAGAGTCCCAAGTAACTCACTGTTCTACGCAGAGTTAGGTGCAGGTTTCATAACACTACCTGCGGCTACCACAAAATGTTTGACTTCGTGCACTTGTTTCGCATAATGTTTAAAGAAAACGCGCGAGGACTTCCAGCCTGTGAAGTTTTTAAGGCTTTCAAAGTCCATACTCTGAAAGAAATTCAGAGATGATGCAACTTTCCTAGGATCATGACCAGCGGGTGTACTGTCAGGATCTGCTCTGCGAATGAAGTAGGTGATTTTCGCTCTTAATTGTTTCAGTGACAGGTCGCTGCCCGATGTTTCTCCTTTGAAGAGTTGGCCTCCACCAAAGTTCGAAGTTCTGCGAAGATAGACCTTGAGGCTCTCTACTGGGCATAGAGAGGCATCTTCCTTCAGGGGGCATATTCTCCAGGGGCCCCATCTTTTGGTGGGTAATTCATTTTTGGCGAGAAACGTCGGATCAGGGGAGAGGGTAACGTCTCCTGTATCGGTAAACAGGATGTGTCCGTCTTCTCTTGATAATGCCACTATTTCGCTGACTCGAGCTCCCGAAGCAAGAGCAAAGAGAAATATAACTTTCTGAGTCAGATCCTTGAGAGGGCATGAATCATTATCCAAGTTGGAGGCGAAATGGAGCACCTTGTCTAGTGACCAGGAGATCGGTTTCGGTGGGGGTGCTGGGCGTAGGCGAGCACATGCTTTCGGTAGTTTATTGAAGATGTCGCTGGACAGATCAATTTGGAAAGCATATAGAATTGGTCTGGTCAAGGCTGATTTGCAGGTTGAAATCGTATTGGCTGCTAATCCCTGTCCATGAAGGTGAATAAAGAAGGACATGCAGAAATCAATCGTGATTTCTTTAGGATTTTTTGTCTTGACGAAGGAGACCCATTTCCTCCAGGATGATTCGTATTGCCGTCTTGTGGATTCGGTCTTGTATTCCTCTAGGAAGTCCCGTCTTTTCTTCGAGATCCCAAACCTCTTCTTTGCGGCTAGGGAGAGAAAATCATGAGAAGAAGGTCCTTGATTTTCGATGATAAAGCGAAGACAGTCGACTTCTGTACTTGTTGGGAGAGAACTGGGCCCGGGAGAGGGATCAGCTTGGGCTGCAGCTCCAGGACCAGGGGGTACCAGTTGCTCCGGGGCCACTTGGGAGCCACTAGGGCCGCTGTCCCTTTGAAGGTTCTCAGTTTGGAGAGGACTTTCAACAGAAGGTTGGTGGGAGGGAACAGGTAGATCTTGGACCATCTGTTCCAGTCCAGTGACATGGCATCCACTGCTTCTGCCTTGGGGTCCTCGTACGGGGCCACATACCGAGGAATTTGATTGTTGTCGCTCGTTGCAAAGAGATCTATCTGAAGTTCTGGGACTTGGTGAGAGATGAAGGAGAATGATCTTGCGTCTAGAGACCATTCCGACTCTATCGGGTTTGTCCGCGATAGAGCATCCGCTGTCACGTTGCGGAATCCTTGTAGGTGAACTGCAGACAGGTGCCACTTCTTCTTCTCCGCCAGACGGAAGATTGGGAGAAGCACCTGATTTATCTGGGGCGATCTTGAGCCTTGGCGATTGAGACAACGAACTACCACCGAGTTGTCTAGGGTTAGACGAATATGGATCGAGGGCGGCGGGGATAATTTCTTCAGAGTTAGAAGGACCGCCATGGCCTCCAAGATGTTTATATGGAACGTCTTGAACAGGGGAGACCAGGTGCCTTGAGCCTGTTTTTGGTGGGAGTGACCTCCCCAACCCTCCAGCGAAGCGTCCGTGTGGATGTTGAGTGATGGAGGAGGGTGTTGGAGAGGAATGGACCTTTTCAGGGCCTTTGCTTCTGACCACGGCTTTAGGAGAAGTCGAAGTCTGTTTGGAAGCCGTCTCTTGAGGTCTCTTCGAGCGATGGATGCAGAACGTCTCCAGACTCCCGCGGCATCCTTTAGCTGTGCACGAAGCACTGGCTTTGTTACTGAGGCGAACTGTAGAGAGCCTAGAACTCGTTCCTGCTGGCGTCTTGAAATTCGTTTGGATTTCAGCAGTCGCTTGACAGACCCTGCTATTTCCTTCCTTTTCTTCTGGGGGATGGAAAGGCGGTGTGACTGAAGGTTCCATTGGATTCCCAACCACTGGAACTTCTGAGCTGGAGAGAGGCGAGATTTCTTCTCGTTGATCTTGAATCCCAGGTGTTCTAGGTACTGGGTGACTTTGTTGCAAGATTTTACACAATCTTCGGGCGATGGAGCCCAGACTAGCCAGTCGTCGAGGTAGGCCATCACCTGGACGTTTCGGAGGCGGAGCTGTTGTACTATGGCGTCCGCCAGCTTTGTGAAGATCCGAGGGGCCACGTTGAGGCCGAAGGGCATGGCCCGGAAGGCGTAGCTTTTCCTTTGGAGTCGAAATCCTAGGTAGGAGGAAACGTGATGGTTCATTGGAACGTGCCAGTAGGCATCCGCCAGGTCTATGGAGACCGTGTAGGAACCTCGAGGCAGAAGGGTCCTTATCTGTTGAAGAGTCAGCATCTTGAACTTGTCGTTCGCAATGAACTTGTTGAGGGGGGATAAGTCCAGAATGACTCTGAGTTTGTCGGAGTCTTTCTTGGGGACACAAAACAGTCTCCCTTGGAACCTGGTGGACTTTACCTTCCTTATCACCTTCTTGTTCAAGAGATCTAGGACATATTCTTCCAGAAGGGGGGTTGATTGTTGGAAGAATTGCTGGAAGGTTGGGGGTGGTTGAGTCCAACTCCAGCCTAGACCCTTCTTGACGATGCTGTGTGCCCAGGGATCGAAGGTCCAACGATCCTGGAATTGGCGGAGTCTTCCTCCCACCGGAAGCACTTCATTGCTTCTGGTGTCCCGAGGGCTTGCTGCCTCGGCCGCTAGCTCCCTTTCCTCCTCTGCCTCTGGAGGGACGGCGAGATGCGTCTCTGCTTGCACCTCTGTTTGAGCCTCTACCTTTGGGACGAAAGGTAGTTGTCTGTTGCTCGAAAGCAGGGGTGAAGACCGGTGACTGTGACAACACCGGTTGGGTGACCAATTGAAAGGTCTGTTGTGGCTGAGCTGCCACTTGGGAGGTAGCGGGTCCCGGAAACTGACGTCTTGGTTGACGTTGCTGGGGTTTCGGTTTTTGGGATTTCCTCTTAGGTTGAGGTCCGTCGTCCTGAGAGGGTTTCCTTTTTCTTGACATGCCCCACTTGTGGAGAAGGTTCCTATTCTCCGTGGCGGCTTTGTCGGTGATTTCCTTCACAAGGTCAGAAGGAAAGAGGTGTTTGCCCCAGATGTTGGAGGAAATCAGCCTCCGGGGTTCGTGTTTCACAGTGGCACCTGCGAACACGAATTCACGACAGGCTCTCCGAGCCTTTATGAAGTGGTACAAGTCCTTCATCACGGTTGTCATGTGGGATTTGGAGAGTACCATGTAGTGGTCTGGTACTCTGGTGTCACAGGCCATAATTTCAAGTTGGACTTGGTGAGACATAGATGCTGCGAGCCTCTCCTTCGTATCTTGTTCCCGACGAAGGAGGTGATCGTTGAGCTTAGGGAGGTCTTCGTTAAACTGACGTCCGGCGACGTCAGGATCTAGCTTTCCCACGACGAAAGTGTGCTGGATATCCTTCCAGTGTCGAGCGTCAGGGGGAGTGACTATGGAGAAGGGTCTGCACTCCTCCAGTGCAGGGCAGGCTTTCCCCTCTTCCACAGCTTTAAGGCACGCAGTGAAGGCCTTTTCCAAGAATGGAAGAACCGCATTTTCAGGTGCGACATAAGTAGGGTGCTTCTTGCTCAGGGCCGGAAGCTTAGAGCAGGTAAAACCCCTACTCTTGAATGTGTTGGCTAGCATAGCCTGGGCCTTCGCGAGATCGAACACTATCTCTTCCTTCGGTTCGGTCTCTTCCTTAGAGGCAGGTTCAGAACGAAGTCGGACGTAACAGTCCGGGTAGGCCTCAAAGTTTGGGAAGAACTCCACGTCTTCCAAAGGGACCGTGCCGATCTTGTCGCTGATAAAGATCCTGCCGGTCGCGATAACCATATGCTCAGCATACCTCCACGGGTTGGCATGTGAGCAAGCGGGGAGATCCTTAACCGAAATCCTCTTCGGTTCTCTGGATCCCATCATGGACCTGATGAACTCCTGATTCTCCTTTAACCTGTCGTCCATGACGGCTCTAATCAACCGGATCATTTCTTGAGTGGAAGAAGAGGGATCCGGGGTCGTGGAGGTAGACGGGATAGATACTTCCGTCGGTGTAGGAGTAGGAGCGGAGATGGAAGGAGGAGCGACCTCTTGCTCCGACTCGGCGTATTCCACCTGGTCTTCATCATCTTCAGCTCCTTGAGCCATAAGAGTCTTCTCTGTGTCTTCCGAGACGTCCGACATATGTTCGTCATCTTCAGAATCCAGGCGGCACTCGTGCATGGACTGAGCCATGACAACATCAGGTTCCACTGTAATTTGGACAGTGGGAATCACATCCTTGGGTACCACTGAATCAGGGGAGGCCTTAGGGAACAAGAGTGACCTCATTTCTTCAGTGGCCAAGTACGGTCCGGTGGCATTCTTCTGGAAGCCACGCACCCACTTGCGTAGCTTCTCCCGAGAAGTGTCCCTGACCTCCGCTGAGGGAGGGTTATGGAAGGCATCAACTAGTTGAGCCTGGCAGACCGTACAATTCAGTGGGTCCCAGAATTTCAGATCCCCTTTCTTGTTAGCACAAGGGGCGTGAGTCCTGCAAGCCGTATGCCCGTAGAAGTGCGGGCGTTTCACAGCGCAGAAGTCGAAGTCACACTTCATCTGCTCCTCCTGTGGAAGAAAGAGAAAATGAGTATGGGGGAGTCATAAGAATGGTTCTTAAGCTAAGTTAAGATTAATCATTAATATTAACTTAAAGAAAGGGTGTGATGCATAGAGATTGAAGTAGTAAAGAGATCATACTCCATGCATCTCGCCCGTCTGGCTACCGCAAGCATTATCCCTGGGTAATCCGAAATGGCCGAAGGCACAGGATAGTATTCCCTGAAATTCCACAGGGCAATGGAATTCCATGGAAAACCAAGGATAAGTTTGGGACTGAGATCACTCAGTCCCCAATTTGGGAGCTAACAGGTCCCTTAGGGTAACTGCTTCCGGCAACCAGCCGCGCTAAGATGCACGCAGCATGCTGGAATATTGAAGAATGCAAAGGGACAGCATGATTACTAATAGAACAGTACCAAGGCACTGATCTAAAGAGTGTAAACAGGCTATCTGTTTGCAGTGTAGGGCTATCAGTATACAAGTGATAGCTAGGAGAAGGGGGTGCAAGTATCCTTAACGACTCCGGGAGGTTCCGGCAGACCTCCGGCACGCCGGAGGCCGCTCCAGCAGAGTTTCTGGCATTAGGACAGACAAAATGTAAGTCAAGAGTAAAGCCAGGGTGGCGGCCGCCGGCACAACGGAGGCACGCCGGCAGAGGAGCGGCGGCTCCGGCGGTCGGAGGATGCCGGATTGGTGACTGGGATAAGGATGGTTATAGCTGAACCAGGTTGCCGGCAGTGAATGCCGGCACTCCGGTGGCCGACCGGCAGGCGGACGGTGAAGCTAGGAGGAAGGAGGAAGGCCGTCGGCGGGAGCCGGCGGCGGTCGACAGTCCCCCGGCAAGCGGAGGGGCGGGCGGCATGAGGGTAGGGGAGAGTCACCAAGGTAGGAGGCAGGTATCGCCGACAGTGGAGGCGGCAAGGGACCGGCACCCGGATAGAGAGAGAGACAGGGGGAGGGATGTAAGAAGTCCAGTCATGGAATCCAAACATCCCCCCCTGAGAGGGTGTACCCATGATAGAGGCAGGCTCTATCACCCAGGAGCTGGGGTCGCAGGGGACCGGGGGCTAGGGTAGCCCAAGGGAGGGCTAGGGGACACCCAAGAGGGGAGAGACCTCCACATGCAGAACGCATCCAGTGGCTAACCCCATAGGACACTATGAAGGGTATATGTACCAGAGCGGACTGCACAAGGAAGCTAAAGGTAGCCCTATCACTCCGCCCTAAGGAGGAGTTGTAGGACAGGGGACAGATGGGTATAGACTAACCTAAGTGTAGGCTAGGCTATACAAGAGATAGGTGGGGAGGGGAGAAGAGAAGAGTCTTCCAAGGAAGGGGTTCTGTACCAGAGCGGCCACTAGGGAAAGGGAGGACACTCCCTAACCTAAGATAAGGCCGCCAGGCTGAAACGGTGCATGGGTACAGTTTCAGCAGGGGACAGAATAACCTTCCAAAACCTAACCTAGAACAGGGCTAGGAGCCCTGAACTAGGAAGGATAGAAGACATATCGCTATGGCAGGACGGTCATAGACTATTCCTAGCCATAGAGGAAGGCTAGCCTAACCTCACTCTCGGACGCAACACTAAGGGGGGGTCATTCCCTTAGGGAGGACTGAGAGGCGATGAATACTCCAGTAGACACTTGATCCCCTTACTCAGAAAGGAAATCAAGGCTAAACAGAGGGAGTGCCAAGGCAGGGGATGAAGGAAGCATATAGGGGTCCTACAAGGAGGTTAGGTTAGGAAGGGACACTAACTAACCTATCCCCTATATGGTCCCTGAAGGCGAAAAAACACTTGCATCACGGTCGAAAGTATTGTAAAATAATGCCACTATCTTCATAACTTAGCCTAGGATCACTAATAAAATCATGCATGAACACTTATATACAGGCGCTCTGGCCTGGGGGCTATAGTAGCCGACTGGTATGAGGTCAATCGATGACCGATAAAAAGCATCGAAACACGATATAAAAGTTCCTAGCTATGAAGACTAAATAAACTAATGTATTCGATTAGTAAATAAGGCCGGAAGTGTTGTTGTGGCTAACTAAATAAGACATGCATAACAACAACGACGCCATAAAATGGCGGGTCCCGTAGAGGCACAGCTCTGCCACAAAACAGCAATTATCTCGGAAAGTAATATTTACTTTACGGTCAGAGCTTAACTAAACAATACTGGAACCTTGTACTCAACTTTCCAGAAGAAGGCGAGGCTGAAGGTAGCGACATTACGTAGATGCAAAGCGATAAGTAAAGCACAGGGAAAATCCGTCTAAGTAGGGCGAGCTACTGAACAAAGGATAAAGACGGACGTGACGTCATTTAAGCAATGGCGCCCGTTTGTTTACGTCTCGAGTATCAGTAGTAGCCACGATTGAGATTAGCTATGGAACGGCTCCCAGCTATTCTCAGCCCTTACACACCGAAGCATTAACTCTGTTCGGGGTGTAGATAGCTATGTGGCGCGTTAATACATGCGTCCCCTGTTGATATACGATGTCTTAAAAGGGAAACCTTTAGGATACTCGCTCCAGAAGTTAGAATTCTGTGATAACCTGTGGTTAAATTCTCTGGGAATATCTTAGTAGTTATTTACCCAAGGAAGCTACCAAAAAGGAACCTTCCATCAGGACGCCATGGCTTGAGCCCAAAAATGGTAAACCACTTATAATGCAAGTTAACACAGCAGCTGATGTATCAATTATGTCTGAGAAAACAGCTAAAACCATTCCTAATTTGTTATTAGAAGATACAAATAGACTTTTGAAAGGTTATAATGGTTTTGGTATTCAAGTAATAGGTGCTTCAAACATAGAAGTACAGTATAAAGGTCAGAAGTTAGACACAATGCCTTTAACTGTAGCGAAAGGTAAAGGACAAACTTCATTAGGTTTGGACTGGTTACATTATATAAAATTAGATTGGCCTAGTATTGTGAAAGTTACAGGTACACAAGATGAACACAAGAATGAACTGTCTGTGGATAAGTTTCTATCAGAGTTTCAAGACGTATTTGAAGATAAAGCTGGTACAGTAAAGAACGCAAAGGCCATTTTAGTTTTGAAATCAGATAGTACTCTTAAATTTTTTGCTCCAAGACTAGTACCATATGAATTGAAAAGTGCAGCTGAAACAAAACAGAAATTAAAAGGTTAGAAAGTGAATGTTCTGGGGAAAAAATACATAGTCAGATTGGGCTACACCATGAGTTCCTATTGTAAAGGAAAACAGCCAGGTTAGGTTATGTGGAGATTACAAGTTAACGTTGAATCCACAGCTTCAGGTAGCTCAATATCCATTCCCAAATCCATAAGACTAGTTTGCTACTATGTCAGGATGTAATGTATTCTCTAAGTTGGATTTTAAACAAGCATTTCAACAGCTTCCCATGGATGAAAATTCACAAGAACTATGTACAGTAAATACATCCTTAGATGTGTATAGGCCAAAGAGATTGCCTTATGGCGTAGTAAGCAGTCCAGCTATATGGCAACAAACTATGTATAAGATTTTTTTTCAGGAATGCAAGGAGTATTTATTTTCATAGATGATATTTCAGTCTCTGATAAAATTAAAGAGAACATGGAGAAAGATTACGGGCAGTTCTGTAGAAGTTGAAGGAACATAATATTAGAGTAAATAGGAGCAAATGTATTTTAAAAGATGATGCGCTGGAATACTTAGGTTTTTTGGGCTCAAGCCATGTCGTGCTGATGGAAGTTCCTTCATTAGTGGCTTCCTAGGTTATATGTGACTACAGTGATATATCCCAGAGAATTTACCGAAGGTATCCAGAATTCTAACTCCTGGAGCGAATATCCCTTAAAATTTTAAAAAGGGATATCGCGTAAGGACGTATTGGCACGCCTCATAGCAATCTGCACCCCAGACAGTGTTTTACGCTTCGAGGAGGTGTGGCAAAAATAAAAAGGGGGGCCCTCCAAAGGCTATCCCCATTCCCGTACTACTATTGAGAGTACAACAGCGCCATTCCCACGATAGTGGCCATTCCTTTTTTTGTAGCGATTTCGCTCAATGGTATTTCCCTGTGATCTAATTTTTCGATCGTTTAAAGGATTATTAATTATGCTTTCATCATCTTCTTCCGCCTTTGGAAAGTTGAGCATCGGGTCTTTACTATGAATATATTTTAGCTCCTGTTTCACAATGGAATTAAAGTATTTTATTTTGCCTAAGAGCTAGGCCAGCTACTGGAGGCACCGTGGCCGCCGTCGTTTGTTAGGCATGTGTTATTTAGTTAGCAGACCGACTTCCAGTTTTAAAATAGCTTTATTTAATTATTGTAATTATTTAGTTATTTAGGCATTTATTCTTGTGAAGATTTGATTATGTGCATAATTATTTCCTTTTTCCTCTGTCGATCGTATAGTTAGAGTTTCGGTGATTTAGGTAACCGAGATCTCGTCTAGCCTAGATAACCTAACCTAGACGTTTTTCTGTACGTTCGACATTCCCCGGTTACCCTCGTGTATTGTTTTCATTCATTGGAGACTGATACCTCCTAGAATGTTATGAAACATTACACGTCTCTTCGGAGATTTAAGGGTAATCTCTTTCCCTCTGAGAGTAGCCTCAGGCTACAACCCTAGTAGCCGTGCCTTGAATTTTATTCAGACATGGCTAACCTGGGGTTTGTTGCTGCTTATTCCCTTAACCATTGGTTGTGGATATACCAGCAGGTTTTGGGATTTAGTCAGGATCTCAGAGTATTTAGTCTTATGTCGGCGACCTGCCGGCAGGGTGAATGGGTTGTAGGATACCATCATTCCCCTGCCGGCAAGGTGGCCGGCAATGGAGGTTAGCCCTCCATAGCCGCTTAGAGTTATGGTAGTATACCATCTTCTCCTTGCGACTAAAAGACTAATCCTGTGCCACAGTACCCTGGGCTAAAGAGTGATATTCTTTAAGCCTAGGATAACGTGGCACTGGAACTCTGTTTCTCCTTTGTTGAGAGGAGTGCCGTCATCCCCTTAACTGTGTCGGCAGTCTCTGGGTTGGAGAACTGAGTCTTTCCTGTCTCCTGAGATTCTGCCGATACTGAAACAGAGTTTCTTTTATAGGTGGTAGGTCTGACAATTTTGTCAGTTCCTTTCACACTCGTTACAGGACCCTGTTCCCTACCCCTCTATCCTCTTTTGATGGTTGATCCATTGTCTTTCTTTAAGCTGATATCTTGCAACCTTACCATTGCCGGTAGGTTGCTGGAGCCAGCCAGACTCCGGCAACTGCCGGCCTGGCCGGCCGCCAAGAAGACTGCCGACAGTTTGAGACTGTCGGCAGCTGCCGGCCCAATAGCCAACTGGCGGCTGGCCGACAGTCAGAGACTGTCGGCAACTGCCGGCCTGACCGGCAACTGCCGGCCTGACCGGCAACTGCCGGCCCAATCGCCAACTGCCGGCCTGGCCGGCAGTTGCGACCATGATGGCCGTGAGTGGGTAGTCCCTTCTGTCCCCAAGGTTCTTCAGTCCTCCCTTGGACTGCTGCTATAGGTTCTGTTGCTGGGGTACTGCCGGCAGGGCCAGCAAAGACAGTGCTGACTCAGTTGGCAGCACGCCGACTGTACTGGTACTGTCGGCGGGTTGCCGGCCGGCAGTGTGTAGGTGGTACCTTGCCGGCAAGAGTACTGTAGCTACATAGAAGCCTGAATGTTACATTCTCCCCTTCTATTAGAACCTTCTTTCGGGAGAAAGGCAGTCAAATTAGACTTTTACATCCTTAATTACTGTATACATTTACAGTAAGGAATAGCCTTTTTTCCATACTATCTCTCTCTCTCTCTCTAGCTAGCACTGCCAGGTATTCCGGCAAGACCTAGCTAGACCGGCAACATGCCGGCTGAACTACTGTATAGGTTATACAGATAGCCAGTATATCTCAGTATAGAATATACTGCAGATAGAAAACTACTATATATCTTATATTAGTAGTAATTTCCAATATAATTTGGATATCCAACTCGGGCATTTGCTAAGCCTAATCATATATTGAATGAATATGATTTCTTCAATATCCTGAGTAGAAATCAGTTTTAGGATTACCCTACAATATTAAATACTTCAAGGCAAGAGTAATACACTCCTAACCCTTAAAGGGTAGAGCCTTTATCCTTGAGTCTCCCTGATCAGGAAACTCTATATTTTAATATAGTAAAAAGACTTCAGCAAATGGGCTGAGTGGGATATACAAATACATGTCTTTATTTTTTTCCTGGTCCAGCTGGCTACATGCTAGATGGACCGTGCTGTCATATGCTGCTATGAAGGCAGCATAATGACTAGACTACAATACATAAGGTACAGTAGCCAGTAAATTGCAATATAGACTTACTGCAATTAGAAAACTACAGTACCATTATACAGTAGTTAATTCTAACATACCTTGGGTATCCTTGTGCGAGCATTCTGCTGATACCACTCATATATATTGAATGAATTTTTTCTTCAATAATCTGATCTAGAATAAGTCATCCTGATCCCACAGTATTAACATTATTTTGGGACAGTGATTTGATACTTCTCTACCCCTAGGGGTAAGAGCCTTTCTACTTGGAGTTTCTCAATAGAGAAAGCTCCATGTAGTTAATACTGAGGGGAGGTAGCAGCATTTGCTCGCAGGGGTACACAAGTATGTATCTCCTACTATCCCTTTATAGCTTACTATCATAAGCTATTCTGTTGTAGATGACATTTACATGTTGATTATCAAAGAAATAATCCCTTGTATACTCATTTGGTTTTCCTTTCTTTACAGGAGGAACACCAGATATCTTGTGCTGCAGTCTTCTGCAAGGCCAAGAGTAAGTACTTTTACGGTCATAATACTTGCAGGTTGCATGCCCCCTGCAATATTATTTCCGGATCCCTACATTATTGGAACCCACAGGTTTGCAATATATGTTGGACATTAATGTCAGAAGGTTTTGAAAATCCCAAGTCTACTGAGACTAGGGATACAGCTCAATATAAATTACGCAACTGGGTGAGAGGCTTCCAAAAGATCTCTCCGGGACCTTTCCTACCTAATGATAGGATGCGTAAGCTACTATTTCCAAAGGCAAGCGAGGAAATAGTAGTGCCTCAGGAGCCAACTACATCCCCTGACGGCCAGAAAACCTTTGGGATTGAGGGCAAGAAGTGCCCCAAGGTAGAAGAGATAAATGTTGTGTCGGAATTTCCTCCCCCTATGCCGGCTTTAGAGCCATCGATGTCAGCATCTTTGTCTTCTACAACTCTATTGGATAATGTGGTAAAATTATGTATCCAACTGAAGAATCAGATAGAGAGCTTTCGTAAAACAAAACGGAAAGCAGGAAGTAACACCCAAGATAGAGCCTCGTAAAGCTTCTCTTGTCACTTCCCACGGGTCAGTCAAACGACCCATGGATCAAGACCTTCCAACATGCTCCATAACCAATTCCTGGAGGTTTGCGGACCAGATGTCGATTTCAAATGGCAATCTCTACATCTCAGAGAAAATAGGTGCGGTTCCTTTGGACAAAATTCAATTTTGGCCAATCTTTGATGCTTTCCCTAGTTGTTGGGTCCGACTGAAGTACAAACCAAAGTCAGCAAAAGGAACGGAACCAAAGGAGGTCATGATTCTTGACCGTGATAAGGCACAGACTATCCTCTCAGGCAGTCTGAAAAGGGCGGGTTATTCAGAAACGAAGGTATTCTCACTGAATAACAGACACCCTTCCTTTCTTGCTCCTACTTCACTCTCATCCCCCTTTATGGGGAAGGCATTTACTTCTGTTGTCAAAGCTGTAGAGGCGGGTGAGCCATGTCCCACACTCGATGAGTGCAAGACTTTGTCACCAGCTTTTCCCGGACAGGAAAAGGATTGGAAGGAAGTCCATTTGACATTTTCAGTAGGAAAATTAGACAAGGATATCGCAAGTCAACAATTCAATGTATGTCTCCCTAAATTGTCCGATTTGCTCTTGTTTAATGAACACGAGTCAAAGGAGAGACTTGCGACATCCCTTTCTCTACAAAACTACATAGAGTTGCGTTCAACCTACGAAAACAACCCAGACATGCTCATGGTCATAGCCAAAATGCATATGGCTACCTTGCTAAAGGACCTTTACGCCTTTGTGAAGGCTAGGAGAGCATGTAGAGAGTTTGTGTTCGCTGCTGCAACATCTGGGGTAAAGACCTCTTCCCACAAGAGATCATTAAGGAAGTATTTAAGAATACCACCATGGAGAACATAAGTCTTCTCCAAAAATGGGGCATTCCCTCAAAGAGAAGATCTTCCGTGGTTGTGGGTCCCCAACCTAAAAGAAGATCAAAAATACTGGAAATATCCGGGCTGCTCAACAACAGCCCATTATTCCAGTGACCACAATGCTACAGGCAGATGATCAAAAGTCTAAGCCTGCTGACTATTCGAAGCATAAAGACGCTTCGGCTAGGAGGAACATTCCCTCAGGATCGCAGGACCTTCGATCCTTTGGTCCAGAGCCTATTCAAGATGAGCCATTGATGGGAAACAGAAATGTCCCTACTATTATCATCTTACCTTCTCCTTCAGTTCAAAACCCTCCTGGAGGAGTATACATGAGAGCTATAGAGCATACAGGTAGTAAGAAAGCTATGGCTCATCGAGTTCCAGGGAAGGCTATTTTGTGTTCACGAAAAGGACTTAAGAAATCTCTGAGTCATTCTGAACCTGTCGCCACTCAACAAGTTCATAATAAACTACAAGTTCTGAATGTTAATCCTTCTGAACATATGGACCTGGTTCCAATTAAGGGTGTTCGTAGTCTTGTCAGACCTGAAAGGTGTCCTCCGGAACCTTCCAGTCAACCACCCCCCTTCCTCCTATCTAGGATTCATGTCACGAAGAGTAACATTCATCCTAGAATAGATACGTATCAGACTCACAGTCCTAAGTATCTTCATAGAGATGTCCCGGTTCCTGGGACATCACAGATGCAAGATATGCTTCTAGAAGTCTCGACTTTCTCCAGCTCTAGGGTTTCGATGGCTAAAAAACCATCGAAGCCCTCAGTCACATCAACTCTCTTTTCCCTTGAGAATTTAAAAGGAGATCCCGAGGTCTGTCAAGAGACTCAGCTAATCGATCAGATTCCCAAAATGCCAACAAGGAAAAGCGCTAGACTTTCCCCAGTTTGCAATAGTGACAGATCTAGTGCAAAGAGCACATCGGAAGGATGCGTTAAGAGTCTGGAGAAAACACGCATCAAACGCTTGAAGAGTTCAAATAAGACTGAGATCGGTCCCTCTTTATTCGCTTCTTTAACAAAAGTTGAGACACGAAAGTCTCAGGACTCTGCTGGTCCTTTCATGAGCGGGGAAGCCCCCTCCACACAGATCAGACCCCCTACGACTGATCTGGTACACCGAAGCGATAATAAGACGTCACAATCGAACGTCTCGTACAGTCTTGGTGAAGTTACCCATCCCTTTTCTAAAGGGATGGCACCTAACAGCAGTTCATTTACAACTGATCCACAATGTGACGGTGGATACTCTATATTGATCCAAGCCGATAGAGTTGGAATGGTCCATGGCCGCAGACATGTTCCCTCCCAGATGGGAACAAGTCCCGGAACTGCAGCTCGACCTCTTCATCACGAGCGTCTTCAAGAAACTACCTCGCTAAATAGCCCTATACGAGGATCCTCTAATGGGGCTGATAGACTAGATGAGGCCGGTCCTAGCTCCGATCCTAGGTATATTTCCGAAGGTTCAGAAATCAACTGCCTTCGGTTTATCAGAGAAAACCCAAACCCTTCATTTCATGATTTTCTCTCTCTTGCGGTTAGAAAAAGGTTTGGGATCTCAGAAGGCAATACAGAATTCTTAGAAGAATACAAGGCTAAGTCAACTAGAAGACAATATGAGTCTTCCTGGAAGAAGTGGGTTGCGTTTGTCAAAACAAAAGGACCGAAAGAAATTTCTATGAACTTCTGTCTGTCCTTCTTTGTCCACCTTCATAGCCAAGGTCTGGCGGCCAATACGATAAATACGTGCAAGTCAGCTTTGACTAGGCCTCTCCTATATACCTTCCAAGTGGATCTGGCGAATGAAATCTTTAATAAGATTCCGAAGGCATGTGGTGACATCTCTTGGTCTTTGGACAAGGTCTTACATTATGCCTCATCTGTGAACAATGAAGATTGTTCTCTTAAGGACCTAACCCAAAAGCTTATTTTCCTATTTGCTATAGCCTCTGGGGCTAGAGTTAGTGAAATAGTGGCCCTATACAGAGATGAGGGTCACATTCAGTTCACGGAATTAGGAGAACTGAATCTCTTTCCTGATCCATCCTTTCTTGCAAAAAACGAGCTACCCACTAAGAGGGGGGTCCCTGGAGAATCTGTCCTCTGAAGGAAGATGTCTCTCTATGTCCTGTAGTGTCTAAAGGTCTATCTTCGTAGAACTTCAGACTTCAGGGGAGGACAGCTCTTTAAAGGAGAAACTTCGGGATCAAACTTATCTCTAAATTAGCTGAGGGCGAAGCTCACCTACTTTATTCGTAGAGCGGATCCGGACAGTACTCCCGCAGGTCATGATCCGAGAAAGATTGCTTCATCACTGAACTTCTTTCAGTTTATGGACTTTGAGCGTCTTCGTTCATACACTGGATGGAAATCATCCAGAGTGTTTTACAAACACTATGCAAAACAAGTGCATGAACTGAAACACTTCGTAGTGGCGGCAGGCAGTGTATTAAAGCCTGCCCCCTAATTACTGTGATAAACAATTAATGATTTGGGATCTCACATGTCCTCGCACATGTTCTGGATGAGAATCATCCAGAGTGCTCTACAAACACTACATTATGTAAGTCCATGATCTGAAGCAGCTTGTGGTGACGTCAGGTAGAATATTTACCCTGCCGTCTATTCTACGATGAACAGTAATTGACTGTGACTGTCAATTAAGGGGAGAAGAGGTCATTCTTCTTAGGTACGTCTTCTTTTGATTAAGTGTTACCATGGTAACACTAGCTCTGTTCAAAATCCCAGGTGTGGAATTATACAGATAGCACTAGTGCCGGTGTACGAGGTACACAGTGCAAATAGAGGTAACCACTACAGGAATTATGAAGAGCGATTATTTTATAATTTCTCTTCAATCTAAGAGTGGCATCCATTATTTCTTCCTTCAAGAAAGAAATACGGTCTCTGTACTCGTTTCAGGTATAATCCCATTGTCATACTACATTCGTTTTGCTAACCATCTCTTGTAGTCATTTATTAGGAATAAATGTCTATTAGAATGTAGTGCGTCCACCTTCGCCAGACAATTGTTTATAACATGCCAGAGTTTTGAACTTACTTAGTATGCATCAAATGATAGACATAAGAGACACTGATGTTAATTTACCAAATATACAACTTGAGACTATTTGTATATTCAGTGTGTACTTAAGTTTGGTCATACTATTTATGTTAACCTTCAAATCCCTTTTCTACTGTCTAGATGACTCTTCCCTGTAGGAGGCAGGAAGCACTAACATTGTTTATGATTAGTGATGATGACAAATAACGGTAACGTCACTGGTCTCATATGGTCCCCATGACCATAGAAAAGGTTGATATAAGGTTAAGGCACTGATGAAAATCCACAGATACATTAATGCTCTGGTATGCTTCCATCAGCACGACATGGCTTGAGCCCAAAAAACAGATTTTGAACGAAGCGAAAAATCTATTTTTGGGTAAGCTAGCCATGTGGTCCTGATGGACCCACCCATCTCTTCTGAAGAAGAGATCTTCAGTATCCCTCCCGTAGTACTGTATCTGTAACAGCCTATGCTCAGTGCTACAAGGAATGGCCACTATCATGGGAATGGCGCTGTTGTACTCTCAATAGTAGTACGGGAGCGGGGATGGCCTTTGGAGGGCCCCCCTTTTTATTTTTGCCATACCTCCTCGAAGCGTAAAACACTATCTAGGGTGCAGATTGCTATGAGGCGTGCCAATACGTTCTTACGCGATATCCCTTTTTAGAATTTTAATGGATATTTGCTCCAGGAGTTAGAATTCTGGATACCTTCGGTAAATTCTCTGCGATATATCACTGTAGTCACATATAACCTAGGAAGCTACTAATGAAGGAACTTCCATCAGGACGACATGGCTATCTCACCCAAAAATAGTTTTTTAGGCTCAGCCATGTCATCCTGATGGAAGGTTCCTTTAGGTAGCTTTCCAAGGGATATTTGCTACAGTAATACTCCCAAGAATTAACCATAGGTCTCCAGAATTCTAACTCCCGGTGCGAGTATCCTTAATATATCTTTAAGGATATCGCATAATATCAGGGGACGTAATTTTTGATACGACACATAGCAATTTTCACCCCGAATAGATTTAACTCTTTGAGGGGGAAGAATGGCGAACGAAAGGGGAGCCGTTATCAAGGTACCCGGTGGACCTCCTCTCCATACTACTACGAACCATCATTCCTTTAATCTGTAGCATTTAATCTAAGTGCGCTCCCACGCTTCTCTCGATGTTTGTTACTGATTTTTGGAATATTATTATGCAATCCCCAGCATCTTCAGCCTCTGGAAAGTTGAGTATCTAATCTTTCCTGTGTATAATTTTAAGACTCCCTTCTCACAGTTAAATTCGTATAATTTAAGTGTGTTTGGTGGAGAGTAGCCGACACCGGAGGCGGCCATTTTGAGACCGCTGTCGCATGTCATAAATGCATTTTATTTAGTCAGTAGTGCAACACTCTCACTATTTAGCTATAAAAGAAAACTTTTTAGCTAGTTAGGCAAATTATACAAGTGAAGATTTTGCATACATTATAATATTTCCTCTTCCGATATGTAACGTTACTTTCGTATACGACGGGGATCCCGGTGGTACCAACCTTGGCCGCGGTCCCCACTGGAGTTAGGCTAGCCCAACTCGTTATGTATACGTTATTAAAGTAATTCCCATTGTTTAACCTCATCGTATCGTTCCCTGAGCCGCCGCCATTACAAGCGGCATACCCTATCTTTCGTCATCGCCGCCAAGTAGTAAACTCCGGCTTGAGTTAGATAGACTTACATTGTCTGTCTTCTTATCCCGATGTAAAAGTTGGATCGCACTTCGGTTTCAAAATATACAAATTTTTCAAAATGGCTGCCAGAAACACGTAATGTTTTATATCTCAGCTTCTTTTGTGACTTTAATGATCAAATTGGTATCAAAATATAAAGTTTTGTGGTAAAAACATTCAAGAGAAGGATGTTAAGCTGAAAACGCTATTGTTTTTCATTACCACATACACTACTTTTACAACATGACTCTCCTTAAAAACATGTCGATTTGATATATAGATATATAAAGAATAAAAAACATCTTTGATATTTTTCAAATCATTTTAATCATTTTCATTCAAACTATAGTAAAACGTATTATTGAGTATGCCCACAGTGAATTAGGAGTCATAATTGTTTGTTAAGGAATAAGTCAAATACTGGAAACAGATGTTGTGTCAAGGTACTAACCCCACTCCGGAAGTATGAACTTTTAGAGCCACAGACATATAGGGCTACACCTACAAGCATCATTTATATGGGGCCTTACAGTCCATGCCATATTTGCAAATAACAATTTCTGGAAAATTGTATTGGTAAGGAAAATGGGGAGCCATGCTTCTAACTCCATCCACATGGTGAGATTGCAACTGGGTCTTTGATAAGTTTGTTGTTGCACACTTGTCAACTGTGAAAAAAAGAAAAAAAAATACTTAGTAACATAGAAACTCCTCCTTAAATTTTCAAAAATGGAATTTGTACTCTGTCGCAAATCTGGCTTGACTGATAAGCAACTCGACGTAGTGCTGCTGGAGTTCATCAATGTTTGGCAGCATGTGGTCAAATCTCTACCTTTGTGAAAGGGACAGAGAGAATCGTGCAGAATCCACATTTTTAATGTTTTTCTCAGCTATGTAGAAGAACTTCATTACGAACATTGAAGGATTGGTGTATGGGTTATGATTATCTTGGTGGTAGTGTTAGAAGTGAGTAGATAAAGAAGCAAGGTGAGCTCAGGCAGCGCTTGCCATAATGACCAAGCTGTCTTCTTTCCTTTTCCAAAGAATGCTGACGTAGTGCCACATCCTGTTAGTTCATGAAATAATGGTAACGCCAATGCCTAAGCTGGGCCATAAGTATGAGTGATAGCATATGCTGGAGTATACCTAACAAGGGTAATAGAGAAGATTATTTATTGGCATAATGATATGAGATAGATATAAGGTGTTAAATAAAAGTTAAGTATAAGCCCCTATAACAGTAATGACTACCTGAAGTGGGGGCATTTCATGTTCGAGTGCTGTCAAGTCAACCATTGGTAGTGACTTTTCTGAGCCACGATATTCTTCTAGACAGTCAAGTAATTCATTCCAAACATGTGCTCAGATTACTTGTGTTGCATTACTTTCTGTAACATCATAGTCAAAAGTTTCTACTTTTTTGTAGAACTTAATCAGGCATGCACAATGATATATCACATCAAAAGCGATCATGTCACTGGCAGCTAGTTGTGCCAATAAATGGTTGTAAGCCCTACATTATATTTACTTGATATCAGCTCACTCAACTGGAATTATATCCATACATTAGTGTTGTTCTCTATCCCATTTGATGACGCCAAATCTTCTTTGGTGGGGTTGAATGATAGTATGTATTGTTAAAATACATTTAATGCTTAAAGGCTTACATTACTGATCAACACTCAATGGCTTGTGACTCTCAAGTAAGAACATCATAAACACAACTCTCATGTAAGAAAATAAATGAGCATCACTCTTAAAAGACTGAATCCTACTGTAAATACGAAAGTAAGCAGAATCACATCCTATATTTGAGACAATTAACAAATGATTAAATCCTTCATAACATATGTGACTACACTTATAATCAATGTTTTAATATGTTTTATCAATGCAATACTGTGTAACATTACTTTTGATACATGTAGCACATATGGTATTACAGTACAAATACATATCTGTTTCTTCCCACTTAACTTGACATTGTACAAAACTTTACAAATCTAACCTCTCAGGGGGCTTCCCTCTCTGTTCATCTTATTGGGAAGTACTCTTAACTTCATCCCGTGCTGGTGTATGAATAGATTCTGAACCTACATCTGATGTTTGAGCATCTAGGTTAATATTTGATTCATTTTATCTAACTACTTTTGAAAATATTCCATCTCTAACATTCACATGATCTTCAGGATTTTTATTTAACTGCTGTAATTGATCAAAATGACGTTTTACAATATTTTCACCTATTTGAACATCATAATGTAAATTTCCTTTTTTCTCTTACAATTTCTCCTGGTACCCTCTTTTCTGAAGTATTGTATGATCTCACCATGGCATTAGATAAAGGGAAGAAATGTATTACTTTTGGGAGAATTTCTAACTGGTTATACATTTTCCTTCTAAATTGCTTTGCAAACTTGGATAAAAACAAATATAACTTACACCTAATCATCCTCCCAATCAATAAATTTGATGGTGTCACACCTGTTGTTCTGTGTGTTGTTGTTCTATAAGACAATAAAAACTTTGACACATGAAAACATATATTATCTATATTTTCTTTTCTACACTTCATGTTATGGTTGTATGTTTGAACAAATCTTTTAGCCTCTTCAGTCTTGGAAGGATGATACGTAGCGGAAAATGTATGCTTAATACCATTTACGCTACAAAATTCTTTAAACTTTTGTGAGGTAAACTGTGGACCATTATCAGTTAAAATTCTTTATGGAACACCAAGTGTAGAAAACAAATTTGTATAAATTCTTTTACAGATTTTCTTCGTTGGAATAACTTCTAGCCACTTACTGAAAACATCTACAAACATCAAAAACAAATAGCCTAAGAAAGGGCCTGCAAAATCCATGTGCACTATTTGTCATGGATACCTGGGTAACTCTCTCGGGTGCATTCTAGCAAAATGAGGATTGTTCTGTTGCATAACAAAATTCATACAATATCTTACAAATTATTCAATATCTCTATCTACACCTGACCATCAAATAAAAGTCCTTGCAATAGACTTTGATCTGATAATGTCTTGGTAATCAGCATGTATTTCAGACAAAACCTTATTCCTCAGTGAACTAGGAATAACTACTCTTTCTCCCCTTCATTAACAACCTTGTGTTATACTCAATTCCCTTCAAATATTATGGTTTACAATTTGCCTCGACCCACACAAGTCCCTACTTACCATCAAACTCTCTAAAACCTTGCTAAGTAATGGTTTTTTCTTGGTATTGTGTGCAATATCCTATGCTGTAATGGGTACATCATATACTAAAACTAATAATATACTGTCATCATACTCTTCTGGTGCTGTGTTTACTGAAAATCTGCATAAAGCACCTGCATTACCCATCTTTGATGTAGGACGATATTCTATAGCATACTGATATGCGGCTAATGTAATTGCCCAACGTTGTAGTCTTGCAGCTACCAACGTAGGTAAACTTTCTTTTGGATCCAATATTTCTAATAGAGTTTTATTACCTGTATGAAATTTTTCCTTCCATAAAGATACATATGAAATTTCTTAGCTCCTTACGCTAATGCTAAACCTTCATTTTCTATTTGTGTGATTCCATTCTGCCTTGTTCAATACTCTAGAAGAAAATATGATTGGATTTTTCTGTTCCATCTGGCATCACATGAGATAATACTGCACCTAAACCTACGTTTGATGCTAGTTTGATAATGTAATAAAAATGTTGGTGATGTTATTTCCTATTTAATTCTTTCAAAAGTTCTCTTGCTTGAGGGTACACTCGGGCGCACTATTCTATCTAATCTTTTTTTTTCTTTCTCTTGATTTTTTGAAATGGTGTGTTGGGCAGACTTAATTAAAAGGCCATGGATGCCTGGTAGTTTATCAAGAGGTTGTCTTTTCCTTATCTGATTCTTTTTCTTTTCAAAATCCTCCTTACTGTCCTCACTTTAGTTGAAGTGGCTATCCTGGAGGGTAGTTAGCTTTGCATGGTGTATTGGCTCCTCTGTGTTGACCAGTTTTTCCAACGTTTTTTTTGATAGCCTATGGGTTTGATCAATCACTGTATTCATATTTCTGTACATATTGTTTTTGTTATCATTCTTGTAAATTTAGTTTTTATGCTGTCTGGACACACTGAGCAAAATCTGGGACTAGTTCGTCCTAGATTTTGTCTATGTCGTCTGCTCTATTGCAATATTCGTAGTCTTCATGCAAATATTCATGACCTTTCAGTTTCGTCCAGACAGTATGATATTCTTTTGTGCTCAGAAAATTTGGTTTCTAAAATGAGGCACTCACCTCCATATAACTGGTTTTAAGAAGCCAATAATGTTGAAACGCGATGACATCCCTAGGGCTTCGGGAATGGCAGTGTATATTAGGACTGAATACCTTGCTTTTCATAAGTCCTGCTATGAATGTGGATGTCATGAGATTCAGGTAGTAAAAGTTTGTGGCAGGTATAACAACTTCTATTTGTGTTCAATCTACCGGAATCCAGACTTGAATGAGTCTATCTTCTATTGTCTTCTTATCATTATAGCTAAGATACAAGAAAATGGTAGAAAGGCCTCTTTTTTTTTTTTTTTTTTTGGTGATTTCAATACTCATAGACAGTGGTTAAATTCTGTTTCTCCTACTGATCGCCATGACTTAAGAGCTCTAGTCTTTGCCTTTGAATCAGGCTGTGAGCAAATCATAGGTGATGCAACTCACAGGTCTGGTAACTACTTGTACCTCATGTATACCGACTCCCCTGGCGTTATAACAAGTAAAGTTGGTTCTCCATTTTGGATATCTAATCACGCCTTTATTTCATTAGTAATGAAGACTGAGCAGCCTGTCCCTGATATATCTTACTTATGTAAGATTTATATGAAATGTCAAGCAGACTGGAATGGGATTTTTCATGATCTTTTGGCCTTGAATTGGTCACAATTGTATATTAGTGTTGATCCTGTTGTCTTTTTGAATGAGAGTCTAGTCAACATAATTGATAGGCGTATCCCTTCTCGTGTGCTAAGGTACCAAGTGAAAGGCAAACCATGGTTCAATGATGATTGCAGACGTGCTTATTTGGAGAAGCAGGAGGTCTATCATCTTTGGAAGGGTAACAGATCAAATTTGACTTGGAATAACTATACTCACCTTAGAGCTTTTGCTCAGAGAGTTTATGCTTCATCTGAAAAGGAATACAATTCAACCATAAAAGAAACCCTTTTTTCGTACAACCCACGAGCATATATGGTCCACTACCCTTACATCTGCACTCTTCGGTATAGATGCAACAGGTCCTCCTTTATTTAAACCACATGGCTCTGTCACTCACTGTCCAGAGGAATTGGGAATCCTTTTGGTTGATGTGTTTGTCAGTAAGCAGAGTAATGAGAAACTCGAACTTCCTCAATCCTGTTTTCCTGAGGCTAAACTAACTAGTTTAGCTTTTCGATCTCGTGAAATTGAAGCTCTCTTGATGGACCTTGATGGTTATGGAGGTGTAGACCCAAATGGTATTTCCCTTTGTTTTCTTAAGACTACAGACTTCTTAGCTCAGAATTTATCTGTCATTTTGTGCAAGTTATCAAGAAGAGGAGCTTTTACCACTTGTTGGAGAATTGGTAATGTTACTCCACTATGTAAATGTGTTTGTGGTAGCTAAAGTCCAACTTATTACCGCCCAAGTTACATAACTTCCATATATAAAGTTTTTGAACGTCTTATGGTAAAACATCTTAATAGGTTTACTGAAGGTAATCATCTGTTCCATAGTTTGCAATTTGATTTTCGTAAAGGCCTTTGAGCACGTGATGCCCTTCTTACAATCTCCAATGCTGTACAGAAATACCTTGATTTTGGTCAGGAAGTTCAAATGATTGGCCTTGATTTTAGTGTTGCCTTTGACCATGTTAATCATGAGGACCTTGTTTTCAAACCCAAACAGTTGGGAGTGGGTGGGTTGTTTCGTAACCTCATTATTGGTTTTTTACGTAATAGATCACAAAGAGGTGTTGTTGACTGGCACCATAGTGAGTATAGGAATATAATGGTGGTAGGACAATTGCGTACTGGACATTTGCGTCCCGGACAGGTGGGTCCCGGACCATTGCGTCCCCGGACAATTGCGTCCCCGAACTTTTTCGTCCCGACAATTTGCGTAACTATACTTGTTTTTAGTGACCAGGTAATATTTGTTAAAAGATACGAAAGTGATTCTCTGTCTATCTGTATGTCTGTATGCATGTATATATGTATGTAAGTATGTATGTATGTTATCGCTCTTTTACAGAACTACTAATTACTGTAAATGAGATGTATGGCATTAAACCACTGAAGTACAGAACTGAGAATTACCGTACTTATCTATCATTTTACTTTTGTATTTACGTAGACTTTTATGATCTTAAAAGTAGCTATCGTAAGTCATTATTAAAATAAATATGACCTAATCTTTTTAGACTTATAGAAAATTTATACTGTATACATACATACATAAATATATATACATATATATATATATATATATATATATATATATATACATATACATATAAATTTTCCATTGTATAAAGTTTTTGAAAATAATACGACGTGCAAATGAAGTATTGATGTCTATATATATGTCCTTTCATGTCCAGTATGGCTAAAGGTATCATTATTGTCAAAGTATGAAATAAGAATCTAAATTATTTGATGCCTTTAAAATATATGCATAATCAGGGTGGAAAAGGTATAATGAAATTACTGTGTAAAAGTATACAGTAAAGGTGAAAATAAAAATCTTTATAGAATCAGTAAAACACACATACAGGTACGCAAATATCCGGGACGCATTTAACCGAGGCCGCATTTGTCCGGGGACGCAATTGTCCGAGACACAACTGTCCTGGACGCAAATTTCCAGTATGCAAATTTCCTAGAACCGAATATAATATATGGTGTTCCTTAGGGTAATGTTCTTGGCCCATTACTATTCATACTATATACACATGACATGTGGTTTGGCCTAGAAAACAAGCTTGTTGCATATGCAGATGATGCTACTCTCTTTACATCAATTCCATCTCATGAATGTAGATCTGGGGTTGCTGAAACCCTTAATAGAGATCTAGCTAAAATTAGTCCATGGTGCAAATCATAGGGTTTGAAGTTGATCCTAACAAAACTCAAAGTATGATTGTAAGTAGGTCAAGGACAGTGGCTTCTCAACATACAGATCTCAACATTGATAATGTTTCTTTAACTTTGTAAGACTATTAAAATCTTAGGTGTGATTTTCGAGAGCAAATTTACTTTTGAGAAACACGTTAGGTCTGTGCATCTTCAATTGCACAAAAAATTGGTTTATTGAGAAAGTCTTTCAATATTTTAGGTGATCAATCTTTTCAGACGAAGCGTTTTACATCTTTCATTCTACCTTGTTTGGAGTATTGTTCTCCTGTCTGGTCTTCAGCTACAGATTCTCATCTTAATTTCTTGGACAAGAACTTACTGTCTATTAAATTTCTTATTCCTGATCTAGACATTAATCTCTGGCACCTTCGTTCAATTAGCTCATTATGCATGAGATTTTTTATAATTCTGACCATCCTTTACATTCAGATCTTCCCGGATAGTTCCATCCTGTTCGTAATACTAGGCATGCAGTTAATTCTAATAGCCAGGCCTTCTCCAGTCCATAGGTAGTATGTAGTAGGTTGGCCAGGGGACCAGCCATCTGTTGCGATACTACCGCTAGAGAGAATTATTAGGTCCTTTGACTGGCCAGACAGTACTACATTGCATCCTTCTCTCTGGTTACGACTCATTTACCTTTTGCCTACACATACTCTGAATAGTCTGGCCTATTTTTTACATATTCTCATCCGTCCTCATACACCTGACAAGACTGAGATTACCAAACAATTCTTCTTTGCTCAAGGGGTTATCTATTGCAATGTAATTGTTCAGTGGCTACTTTCCTCTTAGTAAGGGTAGAAGAGGCTCCTCAGCATTGGTAAGCAGCCCTTCTAGGAGAAGGACACTCAAAAATAAAATAATTGTTCTCTGGCCTTGGATAGTGCCAAAGCCTCTGTACTCTGGTCTTTCACTGTCTTGGGGTAGAGTTCTCTTGCTTGAGGGTACACTCGGGCAAAATAGTCTATCTCATTTCTCTTCCTCTTGTTTTTTTTTTATTTTTATAGTCTATATATGAAAGATTTAATTTAAAATTGTTAGTGTTCTTAAAACATTTTATTGTAATCGTTAATTACTTTTCATTAAGTTTCCTTTTTCCTTTCATCACTGGGCTATTTTCCTATTGGAGTCCTCGGGCTTATAGAATCCGGCTTCTCCAACTAGGGTTGTAGCTTAGCAAGTAATGATAATAATAATAATAATAATAATAATAATAATAATAATAATAATAATAATAATAATAATAATAAGGCTCAATACTTCACAGTCCTCTAGAAGTTTTATTCCAGCTGTGACCAAGTTGTGGAATGATCTTCCTAATCAGGTAGTTGAATCAGTAGAACTTCAAAAGTTCAAACTTGCAGGAAATGTTTTTAAGTTGAACATGCTGACATAAATGTTTATAGTCTATATATAAAGCCTCTGTTTTAACGTTTTTAAAATATTTTATTATATCTGTTTATTACTTCTTATATCGTTTATTCATTTCCTTATTTCCTTTCCTCCCTGGGTGATTTTTCCTTGTTGGAGCCCTTGGGCTTATAGCATCTTGCTTTCCAGTTAGGGTTGTAGTTTATTAATAATAATGATAATTTATAATAATAATAATAATAATAATAATAATAATAATAATAATAATAATAAAAGATTCCTGACAATCTTTTGTCCAATTCCACTCTACACCCTTATTCAACAAGTTATACAATGGATGTTCGATTGTAGATAAATTCTGTATGAAATTCCCATAAAATGTTACTAAGCCTAAAATGTTTCTAATTCATTAATATTTTCTGGTACATTTGTTGATTGCACTGCTTTAATTTTTGCTTAGTCTTGTGAATATATTTGCCATTAATTAGAAAACAAAAGTATTCCACTGAATTAACTTTTAAGATACATTTGCTATTATTTACTCTAATATTATGTTCCTTTATCTTCTTCAGAACTGACCGTAATCTTTCTCTATGTTCTCTTTTATCTTTACCAGTGACTGAAATATCATCTAGTAAATTGGATACTCCTTGCATTCCTGATAAAATCTCATCCATAGTTTGTTGCCATATAAGTGGACTACTTGCTACTCCACAAGGCAATCTTTAGGCCTATACAAACATAAGGATGCATTTACTGTACATAATTCTTGTGAATTTTTCATCCATGGAAGGCTGTTGAAATGCTTGTCTAAGATCAAACTAACAATATGCATGACATCCTGATATAGATTCAAACATGTCTTTCGAATTTGGTAATGGATGTTGGGCTATCTGGCGCTGGAGATTCAGTGTTACCTTGTAATCTCCACATAACCTAACACGACCATTTTCCTTCACAATAGGGAGTAATGGTACAGCAAAATATGAGTACGTAACCTTTTCCCATGAATCTTCACTTTTTTACCTTTTGATTTCTGTTTTAACTACACTTTTCAATGCATATGGCACTGGTCTTGGAGCAAAAAATCTAGGAGTACTATCTGATCTTAAAACTAAAATTGCTTTTGCGTTCTTCAGTGTACAGACTTTGCCTTCAAATACATCTTGAAACTCTGATAGAATATTATCCACAGACATTTCATTTTTGTGTTCATTTTGTTTACCTGTTACCTTCAATACACTAGGCCAATCTAATTCTGATAACTTCTGTTCTTTATACTGTACTGTAATGTTTGGCCTACATTACACTAAATTGATATCAGCTCACTCACCTGGAATAATAATAGTTAATTGAGAATGTTTCTATCCCAGCATCTTCGCCGACTTGTCTTCTAGGTTGGATGGGATATAATCATAGACTTCCTATTAAACTACGTCTAATTTCTCTCAGGCTTCCATCTCTGATCTTCTCTAACAGACTTGTGACTCTCTAGTGAGAATAAGCAAACAAAACTCGTACACAATAATACAAAAATAATAAATGAGCAATACTCTATAAAAGATTGGATCCTACTACAATGCCAAAGTAAGAAGAATCACATTCTAACTTTAGGACAATTAATTAATCTTTAAATCCTTCATAACATACGCTACTACACTTATTCTATATGTCTAAACATGCTCTATCAATGCAGTACTGTGCAACATTTCTCTTAATACCCGTAGTATTACAGTACAAAATACATAACATGTACTTCTACATCTGAAGCCCCTATCACCTGAAATCGAAACCATTATAGCCCTTCAAAACTTTATTTGTACCTTCTAATAACAAATTAGGAATGGTTTAGCAGTATTCTCAGACATAATAAAACATCAGGTGCTATGACATCTTGCATTATAATTGGTTTACCATTTATGACTACTTCTACCATATAGCCTATGTTTCTTTGCATCCTTGTTGACAGAATTTATGCAAAACGCAAAATTAGTTTCTTACCTATCCTGATTATCATGAACATTTTCCACATTATTTTCCTGGCTTATAGTATCAACTGTAGCATTTATTTTCTTTACATACTGTTTAGGATATCTAAAAATATCAGTAAAATTACCCGTTTTTTTTACAATTCAAACATGTCTGTCCCGTAGCAGGGCATTTCCTAGCTTCATATGCAAGATGATCAGTTTTACCACACCTGAATCATTTGGGTTTATCCTGTTGTTTCTGCAGATAGATCTGATTCTGATATTTATGAACATTAAAGTTGGGCAATTTCTTGTGACTAAACCTTGACGTATTCTTTCTCTTATTCACATTGTCTTTCAACTTTGAGCTTATCTTGTTAATCTTAGAGTTTTCTGTTCAATTGCTTGTAGAATTACCTATTATATTACTTTACCTATTTGATGTTTTTAAACCTCTGCATAGTTTATACACGAAATATCTCTTTTGATGTTGTTACTGTTTTTAAAATATTTTATTAATTGTTACTCAATTCTCATATCGTTTATTTATTTCCTTATTTCCTTTCCTCACTGGGCTATTTTTCCCTGTTGGAGGCCTTGGGCTTATAGCATCTTGGTTTGCGAACTAGGGCTGTAGCTTAGCTAATGATAATGATAATAATAATGATAATAATAATAATACCATCTCTAGTGTTAAATTTTCATCTTGCAGTAATCTTTTTCTTAGCTCTTGTAAAGTGCAATGGGTAATTACTTGATCTATGATAACATTTTCTAACTAGAAATTCATATGAAACAGCTAAATTCTAAAGTCTAGAAACAAATGAATCTAAATTTTCATTTTCTTTCTAATAGGCCTGTGTGTATTCACAAAACAGAGCCCAAGGCACCGTAATGCTAAAATAAGGCTAGCTAACAAGATACTAGTGAATTAGGCTAAGTGAACATGAAATAAGAGGGCAGTCGGGTACGCGACATAGCGCCCAATGGCTAGCTGGACTCGGAGTGCCTGGCTCCCTCATCGCCTAAAAAAGGTAAATAACCCCATCCTGAGAGGATCTAAAACAGCTACAGGTAATTCAAACTGTAAAAGAAGAGGGTACTCAGCTTAAACGACTAAGAGGAAGCCATCATGCGTGGAACTACTCCAAAAAAATCTGAAAAAAAGTGCATTCTAAAAAATTACGTACAAAGTAGGATCGCTGCAAACAAAGGAATGACGCCATCAGTGACATACGGTGGTACCATGGGGGGAGAGGATATATAACGGCTCATCACCTATCACCTTAGTTTCCTAGACTGGGTTAAGTCTATTAGGGGTGCAGACATCTATGGTTATTCACAGATACATTCCTGATTATACACAATATCTTAGGATAATCATTCCGGGGGTTAGAACCCCGTGATACCTGATGGTAATTCTCTTGTAATATCACTCGCAGAAATATTATACAGTAAGAAGCTGCCAAAGGGACCTTCCATCAAGGCAACATGGCTATCTCACCCAATAATACATTTTTCCTACATCAACATCCGTTTTATTGACCTGAGGAGCAAATTATATGGTTAGAGCCTTAATTGCAGCTTTACTTGTATCATCGGCAAATTGCAGTGTCTAAAACCCTTTCTGAACCTCTTTACCGGCTGTGTGAAGTAATAGCACCTTCGTTTGTGCATCTTACATGCTACCTAATGCTTCCAATTATATCTTAAATTCCTCACACCACTGTTGACATTGTGTTGATCCAGAATTTGGTTCATCAACAATGCTGAATTTCTCAGGCTGTTCGATGTCCAGGGGCATATTGAATTCTCACCTGTATTAGGTTAGGCAAATGAAATCTACAACATTAACTTGTAACTTCCTAAAAAGTTAATTCTAACCTAGTTCCTATGTTAATTGCACAACTTTAGTAGTTCTGCACTTTTGTTTTCATGTAAAACTAACTCTGGCTTTCGGTTATATTTACCTTTGCACCCTGCCTACTAGTAAAAATATTTAATCCTACCTTACTTGATACTAAGAAACAAAATATTAATGTTTGATGTTGGCTTCTTTCTTGAGATCAAACTTGAATGTAGCCTAGGGTAGTGGCATTCCTCTGGTTGGCTGTTATTTCCTTCTGTATGGGGTTTCATTCGTCTAGTTGGCTCTTCTTCTGCTGCTGCTTCTTCTGTATTTTCTGCGTGAATTGGTTCCGTCTAGATATTTGCCAAAATGTGATGTATGCACTACATCATAATTCCTTGATATCAGCTCACTCACCTGGAATTATATCCATATAATATTGTTGTTCTCTATCCCATTCGATGTCGCCAAAATGTAATATATGCACTACATCATAATTATTTGATATCAGCTCACTCACCTAGAATTAAAATCCATACATTAGTGTTGTTCTCTATCCCATTTGATGCTGCCAAGTCTTCTTTGGTGGGGTTGAATGATAGTATGTATTTTCAAAATACATTTAATGCTTAAAGGCTTACATTACTGATCAGCTCTCAATGGTTTGAGACTCTCTGGAGAGAACATTGTAAACACAACTCTCGTATACAAAAATACGAAAATAACAAATGAGCGTAACTCTTAAAAGACTAAATCCTACTACAATACAAAAGTAAGAATAGTCCCATCCTATCTTTGAGACAATTGATAAATTATTAAATCCTTCATAACATACACTAGCCTACTACACTTATATTTAATGCCTTAACATGTTCTATCAATGCAATACTGTGCAACATTACTCTTAATACACATAGCCCATATGGTATTACAGTACAAATACATAACTGGTTGTTACCTATTACCTGAGTACATTCTGTTACTTTTTTTTTAACCCAAGGGTAGCAGCTTTTCCTGATTCCTTGTTATCACATATCTTTTTACATAAGATACAGGGTGTGGTGACATACTTAGTAGATGTTAAACACGTGTTTTAACTTGGATGAGAGTTTCTTCATACTTTTTTCTTGCTCTCTCCACTTTGGGTTGTCTATGGTATTCCTGCAAATTCTGTACCATACTACTCTATTGGTCATCATGAATTGAATTACATGTTGAGAACCACCACTGCTAAAGTAATTGACTAATACAAAATCAGGCAACTCACCTAATGCTGTCAGCTTTTGGATGTTATCTACAACTTATTTGTGACATGGATTTTGTTTATCTGGATTGTTTCTCGGTTTTATAGATGAAGAGAGTTCAAAAGTTTTTTCCTTCATCTACGATTGACAAAAAAACCATAAATTTCTGTCACGAGTGTCAATAACGGCACTTTTGTTTTTGTTACATATTTGAAAAAAAAAAAAAACTACATTCTATTATGAAGGGGGAAATAAAGTTCAAAGATAATGTAATATACCACAGCCATTCATGCAATTAGGAAAACTATTTTTGGTCATTGTAATGGGGTTTTAATTGTTGATGATTTATCATCCAAAATTGGAGTACATAAAAGTATGCCATAGTCAATGAAACCACAGTTTCTTTGGCCGGGTTTGATTCCTTGGCTAACTAGAAGCTATTATCAATAAGTTGATTCCCCCTTGGGTCTCTGAACCCAAGGTAGAGAAAATCCAGATATTAAGAGGTGTGTATATATATATATATATATTATATACATATAATATACTGTATATATATATATATATATATATATATATATATATATATATATTATATACATATAATATACATATATATATATATATATATATATATATATATATATATATATACATATATATATATATATATATATATATATATATATATATATATATATATATATATATATATATATATATATATATATATATATATATATATATATATATATATATATATATATATATTTACGAAGCTGGTCCAGTCCAGAGTAAATACAATAGTTTATTCAGGATTTTATTTATATTTTATTCGTGCATTGAAGAGATGAATAGCTAGCTCTTGAAATGACCTCCTCTCATGTATATGTAAGTATTTTATGTAAATTACGCAAGACTTTCGTCGTGAATTTCAATGTATTATTTATTCAAGTTATTACATGTAAATTTATGTTATTCTTTAAGAATTAACTTTTATTTCACGTAATTTTGTTACGAAGTCTTACGTAACCTCTTTGATAATGTTATTTGATCATACAAAATATGAACAAGAGCTTAGGTAATGTTCCTTAATATTTTAAGAGGTATTGCGTCATGTTTGAGAGAGAATGCTCAGTAACATATGGTTTGGAAACTTCTGTACAACGTGCTTTAGAAACATCAGGAAGAACCTAGTGATGGGATGTTACCTTTTTTTTTATTTTGAGGACAAAAGGGGGGGGTGGGGGGAGCTAGCTGACTGAGAGAGCGGTCTGGCATGGCATGGGTAGCTTTCGGGTGAGTGATACTTGGCAACTCATGCCGTTTGCTGGCCCACCATTGCTTCCCAGTTCGTTGGGAAGATTCTGGAAGCAGTTAGATTTCATATAAAAGGTGACACTAAGGTTACAGATTCAGATAGAGATAGAGATTGCAGCCTGAAGACAGCCCTCTTCCCTCTCCCTCTCTTACAAGCAGCTCAGTGCATTGTTTTAAAAGTGTACAGTGAAAAAATCCCAATTTTGACGTGGAGAATTAGTGAGTACTTATAAAAATTCTCTAAGAGTTTTTGTACGTCATCTGGTTACCTATTTTTCCATGAGGTGTCAAACTCGAATATTGTATTATTCAGGTTAATTTCAAGCTTTTTTATGATTTACATTGCATTATTTCTTTTCTAAGTCTAAGGGTTATTCAGATATAACAGATCAAGTCAAGTTAATACATAATTTTCAGATCGTAACATTTTTGTCTCAATCTAAGTTTTGTTCAAACTTAATTTTTTCCAGTGACTTATTTTGTTATATAAATTTGTTTCAAAGTGTTGTAATTTATAGAAAATATATTTATTTTTGTAAAGAGTGTATTATTCAAATCACCATTTTTTAGAATCAGATTCTGCTCGTATCCATTTAAGAACCACAGTAAGTCATGAATAATACTTAAGAGTAATTACCGAGTTTAGTTTGAGTGTACACAGTGGGTTTCTTATCGCCTAACTTTATCTAGGCAAAGAGCTAGAACCCATTGGGGGTTCTACTTTGCCGCCTTAGCAGTTGCCTGGTCTCCGACTGCAGCTACTTATCCTTAGGTATGTAACTCTTGCAGTGGAGTCTTCACTCCTTTGCCTGGCCGGAAGCTCTCTGGCAACTTACCATTTAGCCATACTTCCAATCCTGCTAGCTTGAGTACTTCAAGCTTTGGATGTGAGTAAGTTGGGGGTACCCCTTTCTCCATTCATTAGATGAGAGCCCCCTTTTCTGCCTTAGCTGCAGCCTTAGGCTAGTCATTTGCATCTATTTCCTCTTCTATATCTGAGGAACATTCTCTAAAGTTGGTCGATTGGATACCTTCCAGTTGACAGGATTTCCCTTGAATTTTCGAATTCATGGTATCCTGACCGTATTATACTGCTCCCATTATTTAAAGGGCTAATCCCCCTTCTAAGAATTTAATATTAGTAACTAGGTTTTTTTTAGCAAATTCATTTATCTACTTCCCTCTACTGACCTTTCCCCTCACCCATGGTTTGTTTCCTTATAAGATTGTCCACTCTTTTGCCAACTTGGCAATGCCACTGCCACATTGTGTCGACATTCCTAGAAATAGCTGCCACCTTATACATGGCTGCTGCCACCTCAGGTGCAGTAGCTGCCGGCTTAGGCAGGATAGTATGTGAATTTACTACCTTGGATTTTCTAATAGATCGACTTTGGGGGAAATGGCGTTACGTTGATGTGAACCTTTCTCTCTATTCTACCACACTGTTGAATTCTTGGGAAATTCTGAGCTGTTTGGCATGAGCTTTCGCTGTAGTATAGCTTTAGCCGTAGCTTGTGTAGGTAGAACTTTTGAATTTAGCCACTGTTTTAAAAATGTTTCTTTAACAAAATTTTCATGTATAACATAAGATACACAAAATTTTTTGATGCTCCATTTGTAGTCATTGACAATTTTCTATCTTTACAGGTTGCTGAGGATGGAGTATGCTATGGAAACCTGCACCAGGCGGGTCAAGTTGTCTTGTGGGCACAACACTTGACGGAAGCATGTGGAGTGCCATGTTTCCAAAGGTCCCTTTGCTATCTGGGAGCCTACTAACCACAGTGTATGCAACGACTTTATATATACTGGTTTCCACGCTAGTAACATCTCCTAGGATGAGAAAGAGTGTGGTCAGAAGAATATTTGTCATTGGGTGAGAGGCTTCCAGAAGAGCTCTCAACAAGGTGCCCCCTAGCTTCCTTCAATCCTTCAATAGAACTTAAGGACCTCCTCTTTCCCAAGGCCGAGGTGACTGCTGTTTTCGGTCACCACATACTGACAGTACAACTCCTGCCGGTACAGCTGGACCAGGCCGATGAGGAAGTTCGGGATGCTTTTCAGGTGATGAGTCTGGAGGCTGACAACATGTCGACAATTTCTTCCGTGACGTCAGAGAGAGGGAGAAGCCTGCTGACTACGGAAGCCTCTGACGAGTCCCTGGATGTCCTCCGGGTAAGTACAGTGCCTAGTACGTCTTTGGCTCAAACCCCCATTCCTGTATCTGCCACCACTGCCTCCACCTCTAAGAAATTCATAGTAAATATCCATGCCAAACATAAAAGTGCTCAAGCATCCTTGAAGGCGCAGATTAAGGCTTTCCAGCAGGCACCTAAGTCCAAGGCTCCACCTGCTTCAAGCCTTCCAGATTGCTTGGCAAAGAATCCTTGATGCTATGCAGAGCATATGGTTCTGAGTGAGGGGTACCTCCACATTGGAGAAGGAATGGGATCAAATCCTGTGTCCGACCTAGAATTCTACCCCTTGATTAATAGTTATCCTTACTGTTATGTAAGGCTGAACTCTGAAGCTTCCATATGGGATGATACAATCCCCAAAGAGACTATCATCATGGACCACAGCAATGCCCAATCCTTTTTGGTAAGGCAGCTAAAGACGGACGATTTTACCAATACTTAATTTTCGGCCTTTGGCAGGAAACAGGCCACCTTTATTGCTCTTAAGGATACTGTGTTTCCCTTCGCCTCAAAAAGTTTAGAGGATGTGAAGAAGGCAGTAATCAAAGGTAAAAGTGCTAGAAGAGTGCAAACCTGTCTCTCTAGCCCTTTCTTATGACTCGGACAGTTGGGAAGATGTCCGACACACTTTTACGGTCAGGAAACTGGAGAGGGACATTGGAGGCAAACACTTCAATGAAAGGTTGCCTAGAATTCCCGAATTTTTATTGAAGTCAGAATTTGAAGCCAAAGAGAGGCTATCGGCTTCTTTGTCCCACCAGTTCTATCTTGAAATGCTGATTGGGAACTATTAAAAATCAGATCTCTTCCCAGGGATCTGCATGCTTTCTTTTTAGCCAGAAGAGCATGCAGAGAGCACAGGGGAATAAGAGCCTTAAGCAAAAGTGGGGTATGTCCTCCAAGAGGAAATTCAACCCCAGGAGAAGGACCTCAACCTTAAGGCAGGAAGCCTAGGTGACCCATTAAAGGCAGGAAGGCCTTTCCCGCCGCAACAGCCTCAATTGCCGCGATCCTACAAACTGTGTACACGATTCCGCAGCGATATGTAACACAGTCTCCAGCCTTCGACCCTGTATATGAAAGAGCCACTACGACATTTCACCCAGTAAGAGCTCAGGGGAAAAATGCTAGTGGAAGAGGAAGGACGAGAAGGGGTGGTTACTCTCAAGGCCGAGGAGGCAGAGGCAAAGTGTTTAAAGAGGAAGTCATTCTAAACAACAATTAGGAGCTTTTGGTAGGGGGAAGACTATCTTTTCAAGGATCAATGGAAGCTCGATCCTGGGGCTCACAGCATAGTCTCGTAGGGACTAGGCTGGAAATGGAGACAGAAACCACCCCAGTTCAAGAGGTTCTTCAAACCCATAACACCATTCTCGCAAATACGGACCCTACTACCCTAGGGGGCCTACACCGTCTCCATAAATCTTACGGACGCCTATTGGCATCTTCCGATAGGTGGGCACTTCTCCCCCTACCTTGTTTTCAGACTGGCAAGAAATGCCTACATATTCAGAGCTATGTCCTTCAGGCTCAGAATAGCTCCTAGGATTTTCACAGAGCTAGTCGAGGCCATTGTCCAACAACTAAGGAACTAAGGTCGTCAGGTGATGGTATACTTAGACGACAGGCTCGTCTGGGGTGGAACAAAGTCAGAATGTCTTCTGGCAGCTTAAGAAGTCATGAAATTCCTACAGTCTCTAGGCTTTCAATTCAACCTCGAAAAGTTCAGACTATCTCCAGCTCAGTAATTCTAGTGGCTAGGGCTTCACTAGAATCTAAAGTCACACATCCTTTCTCCACCGCAAGGCAAAGGAAAGGAAATCGCAAACCTGGGCAGGTGCTTACTTCGATCGAAAGTAATCACCAGACGTCAACAAGAAAGAGTCTTAGGATCACTGCAGTTCTCTGCCATGACAGACTTAATCCTGAAAGCAAACTTAAGGATACCATCAGAGTCTGGAGAAGAAAGGCATCAAATGCTCGGAGAGAACTTCGCCACACAATCCCTCCTTTAATGCATAAACAGCTCAAGCCGTAGTCTACTGCCAAGAGCTTGTCCACTCATGTCCCTCTACAGTTTCCTCCTCCTGCTGTGACAATGCAAACGGACACCTCAGAACAGGGTTGGGGGACATTCCCTTTCCAAGAAGGTACAGGGTCAGTAGTCAACCATATTTCTGAAGTTCCATAACAACTTTATTGAAGCCATGGTAGTGCTTCTAACTCTGAAGAGACTGAACACAAAGAAAAAATCTCACATCAAATAGTTCTCGACAACAAAATGATAGCCCACTGCATCAGCAGACAGGGCTCAAGGTCTCCTCAGATCAACCATGTGATTTTAGCCATTATCACTTTGGCAAAGCGTAGAACTTGGCATCTCTCAGCAGTTCATTTAGAAGGGGTTCGCAATGTGATGGCGGACACCCTGTCAAGACCCAGTCCTCTGAAAACAGAATGGTCTCTAAAGGCAAAATCCTTGTTTCTATAGCAAGTCCCAGAACTGCAAATAGATCTCTTTGTGACGAGCTTCATCAAGAAGCTTCCCCTGTATGTGGCACCAAAACTTCGATCTGTAAGTGACAGAAACGGATGCAATGTCACTGAATTGGAACCAGGGGTCTCACATTTACTTCTTTCCACGGTTCCACCTTCCAATTAAAGTCCTGAACAAATGGCGGACTTTCAAGGAGGACAGCATCATTAGTGGCCCCGAATTTGCCCAAGGACAATTAGTACTCCCTCTACCATCCCCATTGCTGTCCCAGGATGTTCAGTAAGACTGTCTTTGCTTCCTCTTGGATAACGAAAGACCTTCAGCTCATGATTTTCTCGCCCTAGCAGCTAAAAGAAAGTTCGGAGTTGTGAAAGAGAGAATTGATTTTTTAGAAGAATACATGTCCGCTACTACGAAATGGAAATACTTGTCTTCCTGGAAAAAAAACTGGGTAGCTTCCGTTAAGTACATCAACCCTCTTCCATTACTATAGACTTCTGTATTTCTTCTTTATCTCATTACACGAACAAGGTTTAGCCTCTATAACTATTGCCTCATGTAAATTGGCACTTACTACACCTATCGCTTATGGTTTTGATATTGAACTAAATTGCGAGCTGTTAAATAAGATCACAAAGGCTTGCACTAAATTGAAACCAAATGCTCCTCCCAAGGCCATATCATGGTCGTTGGATAAAGTCTTGCACCCAGCCTCCTCCACAGATAATGAAACTTCTTCTTGGAGGGATCTTACTCAAAAGTCAATCTTCTTGCTTGCTATGGCTTCTGGTGCTAGAGTTAGCAAAATTGTACCACTTTAAAGGGATGATGGCTACATTGAATTCTTGGAATCGGGGGAGGGAAATCTTTACCCATATCCTGCATTCCTGGCTAAAAATGAACTTCCCACAAAACGTTGGGGGCCCTGGAAGATCATTCCACTAAAAGAAGACCCTTCTCTGTGCCCTTTGGAATGCTTTAAGGCCTGCCTGTTAAAGAGTGGGGCCTTTAAGGGTGGAAAACTTTTTAAAAAGGAAACAACAGGATCTATTCTCACTTTGAAACAGCTAAGGTCTAAACTCACCTATTTTATCAGAATGGCTGACCCTGATAGTATGCCAACGGGTCATGACCCTAGGAGATTCGCCTCTTCCTTAAACTTTTTTCCAGTACTTTGTGTCGGCCGTTGGTAGTGTGATTAAACCAGCTTCTTAGTGTTGTGCACGGACTGTATGATTGGGACTTTTTTAGCCCATACGAAAAAGTGGAATATTATTCTTACTTGCAATATATGTGTAAACTATGTATGTACATATATATATATATATATATATATATATATATATATATATATATATATATATATATAGTTTACACAAACACACACACACACATATATATATATATATATATATATATATATATATATATATATATATATATATATATGTCCATAAGATTTTTCAAAATTCTAACCATCCTTTACATTCAAATCTTCCCGGTCTGTTCCATCCTGTTCGTAATACTAGGTAGTGTGCTTAAACCAGCTTCTTAGTGTTGTGCACGGACTGTATGATTGGGACTTTTTTAGTCCATATAATGAAAGTGGAATATTATTCTTACTTGCAATATTTGTGTAAACTATGTTTATATATATATATATATATATATATATATATATATATATATATATATATATATATATATATATATATACACACACACACACATATATATATATATATATATATATATATATATACATAAGATTTTTCAAAATTCTAACCATCCTTTACAAGGGTCCAGTGTTGTTACGAATTATAAATGTTGGATAGATATAACGAACACAGATGGTCCTCATGTAACCTTATAACTTTTTTTCCCCAATCTTTTTAGCTGTTCACAGCGAAAACTTAAAGGGGGGGGGGGGGGGTCATTGCATAAGAACACTTTATGACCAGATGAAACTTACTAGAGTGGCCTTACCTTTTGATGTTATATTTCTTTGTAAAAAAAATGTCTAATTTATAGAAATAGGCATTTAAAAATAAATATTAAATATCAATAAAAAATCAAGAGATTACAGGAGTATAAATCAGAAATATATGAAAATTGTACAATAAATATAGTGTAAAACAATTAATAACTTATTTATGAAACTGCAGATATCTAATTTATATTTAAAAATTGTTATAGAGAAACATTGTAAGTATATTGAGAAATAATTTATGAAACTGTAAATCATTTCCTATTTTTACTTATATACAAGTAATGAACTGAAATTATTTTGTTTTATGTTTTCTCTAACGATATTACATGTGTGAAGAGTGATATAGAAAACAATATATCAAATTTCCATGAGAAAGATTATACATATCAGAAAATAACGTAATTAGCAATGGGTAAAGAGTGAATAAACAAAAATTAAATACGCAAGGGTTCCTATAAGGCAAGGGCGTTGATGACGTCATGCGCAGAGGTGACCTAAATCGTACTGCTGTCCGGCCGACCTTATATATGTAGATCTTGCTTCCGTTGGGAACCAATCTCGCCTGTTTCCTTTTCACAAACGAAGCGATGGTGCACGAACGCCAATTAGATTATTCACCAAAAGAATTGAACTTTAGAATTTATTCGAAGTTTGGTTGATCTGCTAGACTGTCAGGATTTCGGAACTCACTCTCATATTAATTAAAGGGACCGTACGTTCATCTGTAGTAACACCGGCATGACACAGGATAGAATACGAGAACTAAAACAAATTTCTTTTTATTCTGTCCTAAGTAAACCAAGTTTGTTATTAGACACTTTTCTCTGTTTTTCTACAATATCTTGCTTATGTATGGGAGATCACTAACTGCAATAATAACACGCGAAAGGAATAGCAATGCCTTCCCTGCATTTGGTATAGATGTCTCCTAATCAACAGTAACATCATGACGAAGTGCCGTTTGATTTTATATTATGTAGATGCTATTCATATCTCTTTGGGTGGTGTGCTGAAAATAAGCCATATTATAAGCAAAGCAAATAACCTTATTCTAAAAATATTTTCGAATATTTTAGATTTTACTGAAATCTATGAAAATGTCTCTCTCTCTCTCTGATAAGTATTTTAAAGGAAAATAATCAAATAGAGCGATCAATTTATAAAAACTTCTATGACCTTGTACATATATTAGACGAGCTTTTTCCTGTTCAGTTGGATATAATCTGATCTGTTAAGTGCTTGTTAATTTCGGATAGCTTCACATGATCCACAACTTGTATTCACTAGAGAAGATTACTAAATCTATCATAAATATCTTCAAAACCGCTACTTGAAATAACTATAGAATATGAGGAATGAAAATATTTTGCACGGGCTTCAAATCCATAGGTAGAATATGTGATAGAATAGTAAATCTATAATGAGGAAAGGATCAATTCAGATATAGAATAGTTTGAAAATCTTGGATTGATGAAAACATTTCGGTTGATGAAGATGAGGATTATTCTTGAGATAACGAAAAGCCTGGATTATAATTGTTAATGAAACCACCGTGATCTAATGAAGATGTTATAATATTGAGATCATGATATTGCATTGTATTTTATTCCTATGACATTAACAAGACGAGGTAACGTTATTTTATCAGCCATTCAAATAATTACAAGACAATAACTGAGTAATATGACGAAATACAACCTTTTTGTCTTACATTTTCAGCACTTTATCTTTTAGCTGTGTGTGTGACATGCAAGCATGTGCAAGTTTAATGTGCTGTTCATTTCCTCAGAGAATACCAGAGTTCTCATTATCATGCAAAGAAGCACTCTCTGTGAGAACGAAAAAAGTCCTTGATTAACGTGGATCACGACAAGCCATGGGATGAGGAAATAAGACTCCTTTGTTTCGGTCAAAGCTTCATCAGTGGTTTTCAAAAAAGCAACAGCCTTTGAGATTGAAATAGAATGTCGTGGGTGCTTAATTTTTTGTATTACATAACATCAATATAGATATTCTGTTATCATATTCGTCTGCTATACTTCTTTTGTCGCTATATTTTTTTTTTTTCAATTTTTTTGGTATGGATGTTTATTCGGTATGTTAAGGATTTCTTTGAATATTTGAATGAAACATGCACGCACAAAAATTGTGAAAACCAACATCTTGCTTGATCAGATTTTCCAAACAGTTGATTATAATTTACAAATGGTTATCCCTAATATCTAAAACAAGGGGATTTTACAACACAAAGGAACATTTCGGATAACAGCAACTCTGTATATCGATAGATAAACGGATAAACACACACACACACACACACACACATATATATATATATATATATATATATATATATATATATATATATATATATATATATATATAAACATATATATATATATATATATATATATATATGATGCATAAGTTAATAATGGTATGGGCATCCGATTAAATACTTTTCTGGTAAGAGAAAATCCCATTTCCTTTTCATATTCTCATTTTGTTTACCAAACAGCTCTCCATCCCATGGTTATCCTTTTAATTTTTATCTCATAACTTTAGGAAACACTTTCTGTCTGTCCTAAGTACGTATATTCATTAACATTCTCTAGAAGTTTGCCCATAACCTTTATTTGTTGTCTGCATTTTCATTGAAAATTTTCTTAGTTTTACTCATACTCATTTACAGTCCTATATTTCTGCTTTCTCTATTCAAATTTGTTATCTTCTAATCCCTGCTACAATTCAGTAATCAGAATGATGTCTTCTGCGAATCTAAGTTGTTAGGTTAGTCCCCATTAATATTAATTCCAAAATTTCCTAAAACTTCTAGGGATGCTGTGAATAATTTGAGAGATTGGGTCTCCCTATCTGATTACTCTTTCAATCGGAATTTTCTCTCCATATTTATGTAATTTTAGAATTGCTTTACTTCCTATATAGATATATTTGAGTGTTTTAACATAAGATTCATCTATTCCTTGTCTTTGAAGGGCTTTCATTACTGTTGAAGATTTGACAGAATCAAAAGCTTTTTCATTGTCTATAAATTCCATACATAGTGGACTGTCATATTCCGTTGATTTTTCGATTACCTGGTTAAATACGTGGATGTGGTCAGTTGTTGAATACCCACTTCTGAATCCTGCCTGCTCTCTTGGTTCATTAAATTCTAGCTTTCTTTCTATTCGGTTTAATATGATCTCCGTAAAGATTTTATATATTGCTGAGACTAACCTTATTGGGTGATTAATTTTCAGGCCTTTTATATCACCATTTTTTGAATTAGTATAATGATATAGGTTTTACAAACTATAGGGATAGAGCATTCTTGCAGGCACTTGACGTAAAGTCCAGACAGTTTTACTACTATGAAAACTCTTCCATCCACTATTAAATCAAATATGCCATCTTCTCGTGCAGCTTTGCCTCTTTTCATACTTTTTAATGATTTATTTACTCCTCAAATTGTTACGTTTGGTACCGCGCAGGTGTTTCATAATTTCTATTGGCAAAGTTATTTCTTATCACTATTGTATAGCATTGTATGATAATCCTGTACAATTTCCATCACTTCATCTCTCTTTTTGATAAGTTTTCCATTTTCATCTCTCTCTCTCTCTCTCTCTCTCTCTCTCTCTCTCTCTCTCTCTCTCTCTCTCTCTCTCTCTCTCTATATATATATATATATATATATATATATTCAAATAAGCCATATATATTTTTGATACATTAATGTCTGGATTCTCTTAACTACCTCGGGATCAGAGCCCCAGGCGAAATCACACAAAGACAAGAGCTTGGCTCCGGCCGGGAATCGAACCCTGGTCGGCAAGCTTGTACAGACAGTGACTAACCCACTTGGCCAAGTGGGTTAGTCACTGTCTGTACAAGCTTGCCGACCAGGGTTCGATTCCCGGCCGGAGCCAAGCTCTTGTCTTTGTGTGATTTCGCCTGGGGCTCTGATCCCGAGGTAGTTAAGAGAATCCAGACATTAATGTATCAAAAATATATATGGCTTATTTGAATATGAAAAACACGTAAAAATGTGCAAAATTTATCATATATATATATATATATATATATATATATATATATATATATATATTATATATATATTATATATATATATATACATATATATATATATATATATATATACATATATATATATATATATATATATATATATATGTATATATATATATATATATATATATATATATATATATATATATATATATATATATATATATATAATACATAATTTATTGTCAGATAGATCAAGAATAACTGTAGGCCTATTGGGTCAGAGAGCCATGTTCAACAGAAAGAAATCTTTTTTACAGTGCTAAAAATACGGAAACACTTCAGAGGAGTTGAATTAGATAATAGTTTTTAAAACAGAAGTTCCTAAACGTAATAATATCCGGAGACACATCATATAAATATAAATCCAACTGAAATCACAAATACCAGATATTGTATCAAAAGTTTGTATACTGTAATTGGATAAAGAACTTCTGTAATAAAACAATTTTATGGTATTTAATGCTGTAAGTAAAATGACATTTCCATTATGTTGATATTTATTTCATATGAAAGACTATTTGTTGACTTTTGTAGCGGAAAATCGTAGGCATGGCAGTCAGGGTAGGCCTACCCTAGGACAAAATTTATCAAAATTCGACTTCCAAACAGTTCCTTGGAACCTATTAAGTTTGTAAGTTGGGGACTCATATATTCTATTAATGGTTTTTCAGCTACTATAAATCAGTGGGTTTGGGACTAACTGATGAATTATTATTATTATTATTATCATTATTACTTGCTAAGCTACAACCCTAGTTGGAAAAGCAGGATACTATAAGCCCAGGGGCTCCAACAGGGAAAATAGTTCAGTGAGGAAAGAGAACAAGGAAAAAAAATATTTTAAGAAGAGCAACAATATTAAAATAAATATCAATTTATAAACTACAAAAACTTGAACAAAACAAGACAAAGAGAAATAAGATATAAGATAGAACAGTGTGCCCGAGTGTACCCTCAAGCAAGAAAACTCTAACCCAAGACAGTGGAAGACCATGGGACAGAGGCTATGGCACTACCCAAGATTAGAGAATAATGGTTTGATTTTGGAGTGTCCTTCTCCTAGAAGAGCTGCTTACCATAGCTAAAGAGTCTCTTCTATCCATACAAAGAGAAAAGTGGCCACTGAATAATTACAGTGCAGTAAGAAGAATTGTTTGGTAATCTCAGTGTAGTCAGGACAGAGGAGACTATGTAAAGAATAGGCCAGACTATTCGGCGTGTGAGTGTGTAGGCAAAGGGAAAATGAACCGTAACCAGAGAGAAGGATCCAATGTAGTACTATCTGGCCAGTCAAAAGACTCCATATCTCATTAGTGGTAGTATCTCAACGAGTGGCTGGTGCCCTGGCCAACCTACTACCTATAACCTTTAATACATGTAACGAGTACGGTAATTCTTGTGGAATCGGGTACATTCTTTGGTTAGGAAAAATAACTCCTATGAAATTGCAGCGAAACATTCTTGTATTTGGATATTAAAAACTAGTTTTATATTGCCTTCCGTGAGCCTTTTAGTATTCACTGTTTATGTCAAGCTATTGAATAGTTTACTACATATGACAAAATTATGTGTATAAGTTGTATGAGGGGAATTTTTGTCCTTAATTTGCTTCTAAAAAAACTGACTAGGAATAATTACTTGGGAAAACATTTATGATTGATATATTTCTAATTGATGTCTTTTGTCGGTACCTTTATTGAGCTTGATAGGGTAACACAGTTGCTAGTTTTAAATAGCTGTAGGTCAGATTTTTTATTTCTATTTTGGAGCCGTAGTACAAATTGTCAAGGCTGTCAGGAATTGATTCAAATAATTTTCATGCCTATAAAGGATCTTGTTTGGTTCCCTTAACTTATTATATGTAACTTTTCTTTAATTAAACAGTTAACCTATCTGTACCTTAAACTGTAAGATATAAGTGGATCTAAACTTGGCCTTAATTCATTTAGCACCACTGAATGTATTGTACTACGCCCCGTTATAATCATTTTTTTTTCTCATTTATGTATATGAATATTTTTCAAAATATGTAACATTATATATCCATTGAAAGGAATTTTATATAGTTTTTTTGTGTTTAAATAAGTTAAGTAAAACGTCCAAAACAAGACAGTGGCAAATAATTTCGTGGGGATTGGAGCTCAAAAGGGTTAATGTATGCTATTACACCTGACATCACTAAGATTACCAAACCATTCTTCTTAGCCCGAGAGGTTAACTTCTGCAATGTAATTGTTCAGTGGCTACTTTCCTCTTGGTATGGGTAAAAGAGACTCTTTAGCTATGGTAAGCAGCTCTTCTAGGAGAAGGACACTCCAAATACAAACCATTGTTCTCTAGTGTTGGGTAGTGCCATAGCCTTCCACTGCGCTGTCTTGGATTAGGGTTCCCTTGCTTGTGGGTACACTCGGGCACACTGTTTTATCTTATCTCTCTCTCTTTTTTTAAAGTTTTTATAGTTCACATATGATCCAAATTAGTGTTGTTACTGTTCTTAAAATATTCTATTTTGATTGTTTACTTCTTTTGTAGTTTGTTTATTTCCTTGTTTCCATTCCCCACTGGGCTATTTTTCCCTGTTGGAGCCCTTGGGCTTATAGCATATTGCTTTTCCAACTAGGGTTATAGCTTAACTTGTCATAATAATAATAATAATAATAATAATAATAATAATAATAATAATAATAATAATAATAATAATGTGGGATTGAGCTTAAAGTGTATACCAGTGATTGATTTTGCAAATGGTGTAGCTTGACTAATATGCATTTTTCAGTAAAATAAATCCTGATCGATAAAAAAAAAGACAGCTTTTATCTACAGATTTTTAAAAGCAGAAGAACATACTAGTAATGTTTAATATAATTGGCTTGGGGCCATAGCATACTGTACAATTGTCAGTCAATTATTTGCGTATGAATTTTGATGAATTACGTAGCAGACTGTAACAATCAATACAACTATGAGAATTACTATCCAGCTTAAAATACTTACTTGTCAAAGCACCAGTTTTAAAGCATTGCCTAGCTGATCTTATGTATCATTTTGCTAGGATTGTAGGGTCTTCAAGTATTAAATGAATATCATTTTTTCCTAAACAGGTATAAACCCTTTTGTTATATAAATGGGTTCATACTTGGGACTACTCATAAGTTTCTGGCAACCATGTGTACGTATTAGTAATAAAAGTGTTTTTTCAGAATGTGCAAACCTGTTCTGGCCTTGAATGGGGCTCTTGGGTAACATTCGTGAGTTTGGTAGAGGTAGGCTACATCTGTTCCTTTCCTTCACCCTGTAAATTTTGTAGGGAGTGGCCTACCTCACAGTGGAAGTGTGGTGTTCATCACAACAAGAAGACTAGGTCTCCCTCTGATTCTTCCTCTTACGAAGGCAAGAAGCAGAAACCTCTTCATGCGACACACAATCTCTCCCACTCCGATCCTTTACAGGAGAGCTTCCTGTAACTCAACTCCGGTAACCGAGGATGACAGCCATAATTTTCTGATTAGGCCTATTATTATCATAATCATTATTATTATTATTATTATTATTATTATTATTATTATTGTTGTTGTTGTTGTTATTATTATCATTATTATTACTAGCTAAGTTACAACCCTAGTTGGAAAAGCAAGATGCTATAAGCCCAAGAACTCCAACAAGGAAAAATAGCCCAGTGACGAAAGCAAATAAGGAAATAAAAAAACAATATAAGTAATGAAAAATTAAAAAAATCTATTTAAAAAAATATTAGCAACATTAAAAAAGATAATTCTAAATAAACTATAAAAAGACTTATGTCAGCCTGTTCAATATAAAAACATTTGCTGCAACTTTGAACTTTCAAAGTTCTATTAATTCAACTACCCTATTAGGAAGATCATTCCTGTGACGGCGCCGAGTAAGGGTGTGAACTCAAAGGCAGATTGGAAACGACTGAGTTATATTATTGTGGAACACTCTCCTTATATACAAAACCTCAAGGCAAAAGGACATAACAAGTTCACAAGACAGACAATATTACAGAGGAAAAACCAGACAGGAATTTTCATGTTCGTTTTAGTGCGAGGGAGGAGCGAAGATACAAGCATAATATATACAAAAGGAATTATGTACAATTGTGTGAAACACGGTTGGTACATGGCTCCCCCCCTAAAAATGACATACTGTACATGTTAAATAGGGCGCCCTGATCTAGAGAGGCGAACTGTAGGCGGGTCATCTGGCAGAAGATAAGCAGGTTTTAGACGATCAATGGAGACCCAGTCTTCTTTGCCCCAAATGTTTAGGAGGAATGCTTTCGGACTGCGTCGGATCACAAGGAAAGGGCCCGTGTAAGGGGGCGTTAGTGGTGGCTTGCTGGTGTCGTTGCGTAAGAAGACGTGCGTTGCAGAGTGCAAGTCCGTTGGTATGTGATGCTTCGCTGGGGGCTTGTAAGTCTGGCGGCACGGAGTAAATTTTCCCACGACGTGACTTATGCGCTGGAGATCATCAGAGGAGGTTGTAGAAGGAAAAAACTCGGCAGGGACGACCAACGGGTCGCCATACACCATTTCGGCTGCCGAGACGTCGAGGGCGTCTTTAGGAGTGGTCCTTAGTCCAAGGAGGACCCAGGGAAGCTGAGTAAACCAGTTGCAATCCTTGCAGCGGGACATCAAAGCTGCTTTGAGGGTGCGATGAAAACGTTCAACCATTCCATTGGCAGCGGGGTTGTAGGCCGTTGTCTGATGTAGGGTGATGCCCAGGAGATTCGCTAATGACGTCCATAATTGAGAGGTGAAAATGGTTCCCCTGTCAGAAGTAATATGCTCAGGGATACCGAATCTTGAAATCCATCCAGAGTAAGGCAGATGTACATGGGGCGGACGTTGCAGTTTCCATGGGAATGGCTTCAGGCCAACGAGTGGAGCGGTTGATGACGGTAAACAGGTAACGATGTCCTTGTGATGTGGGTAGGGGGCCTACAACGTCAACGTGAATGTGTGCGAAACGACGCTGAGGTTGAGGAAAGGTGCCCACTCCTGAATCCGTGTGTCGATGTACTTTGGAAGTTTGGCAAGAAGTACAGGCACGGACCCAATCCTTAGCATCCTTAGAAATGCCGTGCCAAATGAACTTTGCCTTCAGCAGCTGTGCAGTAGAACGGCAAGAGGGATGTGAAAGGCCGGGGATGAAATCAAACACCTGTCGGCGCATGGGAGCAGGAATCCAATGTCGCAGTCTACCAGTACTGACGTCACAGAGGAGGGTGGTGTTGGAGTCTTCGAGGGGAAACTCCTCCCAACGGAGGGACGTGCAGGATGTCCTACAAGCTTGATACTCTGGATCCTGTCGTTGGGCTTCAGCCAGGGCGTTGTAATCCAATCCCAGTTGAACGGCAGCCAACGTGTTTCTTGACAGGGCATCGGCAACGGGATTCATTTTCCCAGGGACGTATTGGAGGGTGCAATTGTATTCAGCCATGGCGGAGAGATGTCGGCGTTGACGGGCGGACCAGGAGTCAGACTGTCGAGTGAAGGCGTGCACCAGAGGCATGTGGTCTGTGCGAATGACGAAGGGCGTACCTTCTAAGAAATGGCGAAAGTGACGGACAGCCAAGTGCACCGCCAGCAATTCTCGATCGAAGGTAGAATAACCCGATTCTGCCTTGGACAGTTTTTTGCTGAAGAAGGCCAATGGGCGGGGCGAGCCTTTGACCACCTGCTCGAGTACTGCACCAATAACGACGTCGCTGGCATCGGTGGAGAGAAGGAGAGGGGCGAGTGGGATAGGAAAAGTGAGAGCCGCAGCAGTTGATAGGGCCTTCTTTGCATTGCAGAAGGCTGCTTCTTGAAGGGGACCCCACTTCAAGTCCTTTGGCTTGCCCTTGAGGGAGGTTTGGGATATGGTACTTTGGTAGGAAGTTCTATTAACCATAATAATTACCTGGAACATAGATGAACAATTGTTAGTGATTATTTCTCAGCTGATCCCATCTCTAGTCGTCAGTTTTGGCTTGATGGGTAATAAGACATTGGTATTCTTAAAATGTATAAATGACTACATTGCTCTGTTTACTCTGTGACAGCTGACTCCCAAGTGTATGTGGAGCGTCTTACACAATCTGACAAAACCAAAACATTGCTAAACAAAAGAGCATCGCTCTGAAAAGACTTAAATCCTACTCCAGTACAAAATCATAAAGAATCACATCCTATCTTTGAGGTAACCAACAAATGTTTGAATCCTAATACCAAAACAAATCATTACTCTTAAGTACAAAGCATAACATGTCTTATTCATGCAATATGATGCAATGTTGCGCAATACCTGCAACACTTGAAATAATTTAGTACATTATTACAATAATACATAACAGGAGGCGTAGAGGGGAGCAAGAGTGGCGGTAATGGCTGGCAGAAAACGGTGATAATAGTTGATCATGCCCAAGAATTCCTGCAGAGCTTTGACGGTCGAGGGCGCGGGGAAATTCTGAACGGCTGCTACCTTCTCAGGGAGGGGATGGACTCCTTCAGGAGTGATACGGTGCCCTAAGAACGACACTTCGTTGGCGCCAAAGGTACACTTGTCGTACCGGACTACAAGGCCGTTTTGTTGCAGGCGGTCGAGCACGATGCGCAGGTGACAGAGGTGTTCCTCTTTTGAGGAGGAGAACACAAGTATGTCGTCCACATAACATACACAGAAAGGGAGGTCCCCTAAGATGCCAACCATGAGACGTTGAAACGTTGCCCCAGCATTACGAAGGCCAAAACAAGAGTAATTGAAGGTGTATGTGCCAAACAGAGTGGTGATGGCGGTCTTGGGGATGTCTTCTGGGTTCATAGGCACCTGATAATACCCCTTCAGGAGGTCGAGCGTAGAGAAAACCTTCGCTTTGTGCAGGTAGGAGGTTACATCGGCAATGTTTGGGAGGGGGTAGTGATCCGGTTCTGTTTGCATGTTCAGGCGCCTGTAATCCCCGCACGGACGGAGGGAGCCGTCTTTCTTCAGAACGATGTGTAAGGGTGACGACCATGGGCTGGAGGCCTTTTGGCAAAGGCCCATTTTCTCCATTTCGGCGAACGTCTATTTGGCGGCTGCCAATCGTTCCGGTGCCAGACGTCTGAATTTTGTGAAGACTGGGGGTCCCGTCGTCTTGATATGGTGATAAATACCGTGCTTGGCAGGAACCGTGGGCGTTTGGCGAAGTTCTGGACGGAAAACTTCCGGGTACGACGTAAGGAGGTGGGCGTAGGCATCCGTGGGTGCGCTGATGTGGAGAGCGAGGTTAGAGGGGGCGGGTTGAAGAGGTGTCGACAAGTACGAGTCTGCGTTGACCAATCGTCGGTGGGCGACATTGACCAGAAGGTGGAAATGAGAGAGGAAATCCGCACCGAGGATTGGCATTGTGACGTCAGCAACGAGAAACTTCCAATTGAATTTACCGTTTCCGAACGATAATGTGAGGCTCTCGTAACCGTAGGTGGGTATCGCAGATCCGTTGGCAGCTACCAAGCGGACGTCGGCAGATGTAGACAGACTACGTTGTGCCTTGAAGAGTTTCCTTGGCAAAAGAGAACGACAAGCACCCGTGTCTACCAAAAATCGCACGCCCGTTCCTGCATCCTGTAAAAAGAAAAGATTAGAAACATGGGAGGCCACCGCCAAAAACGATGGCCTACTTACACGTATTTTGGCCACTGACAATCTTTGGCACATTTCTTCGCGGTTGCCCCGAATCTGAAGTGGTAGTAGCAAACCTGCGGCGGATGGGAGGCATCCTCGTCGTCAGGGGTGGAGGCGTTGATGGAGGTCTTGAAGTGGCTGTCCATAAGGGCGTCGGCTTTGGTCATCAAGTCCTTTATGGGTAAACTATCGACATCGGGTATGGCAGCGCGCGCAGGTTCAGGTAAACGGCGTATCCAAAGGGCACGGAGTAGGTTCACCTCACGAGGAGAGCCGTCTGCGGCAGGTTGAAGGCGAGCGATACTGGACATTTCCCTGAGGGCAAGCGAAGCCCTTTGGTCCCCCAACGGTTGTTGCGAGAGCTGAAAAAGCTTTGCTATATGGGCGGCTGGCGACGGCGAGTACTGCTGCAGAAGGTATGATTTGAGGGCGTCATACGCTATTGGGGTGTCTCCTTGTTCACAAAGCCCGTCGGATATTTCTGGGAAGGTGTCCTCGGGTATCGCCGCGAGAACATAATCCGCTTTGGTGGTTGAGCGAGTCACGCCCCTAATACGAAAGTGGACTTCAACGCGTTGAAACCAAGCGAACGCTTCTCCGCTGGCGAACGGTCAGTTTCAATGGGGCGGCCGCAGTGCCAACTGCCGGAGTAGAGTCAGCCTCCGTCATAATACCAACGATGGAGGGGCGAGGGAGGTGGGGGTGGAAGGCAGTGGGAGCGAGTCGACTTCCGGGGTCACCAATATGACGGCGCCGAGTAAGGGTGTGAACTTAAAGGCAGATTGGAAACGACTGAGTTATATTATTGTGGAACACTCTCCTTATATACAAAACCTCAAGGCAACAGGACATAACAAGTTCACAAGACAGACAATATTACAGAGGAAAAACCAGACAGGAATTTTCATGTTCGTTTTAGTGCGAGGGAGGAGCGAAGATACAAGCATAATATATACAAAAGGAATTATGTACAATTGTGTGAAACACGGTTGGTACATTCCACAACTTGGCCACAGCTGGAATAAAACTTCTAGAATACTGTGAATTATTGAGCCTCATGATGGAGAACGTCTAACAATGAGAATTGACTGCATGCCTAGTATAGCGAACAGTGTAATATTATTAATGATTATCTAATAATTATGATGTTAATATTGTTGAGTACGCTGCCAACAGCTACATGATTCCTAATGATACCGCTAGAAGTCGGTGTGTATTGTTATTCTTGTGTCCCGCTATATACAATAAAGCAGAGTTGTAACTTGTGAGTTTTCATCATAAATATCACCTCCGATATATGGCATCGAGACATGGTGGCAGCTGACGTGATTAAATTTGACACCTAGAACTCGCCAAGCAAATATTATGCAGTATAGGCCTTTTAGATATTGTGTTTTAAGCCTAAAAATACTGAGCATCCCTGACCGGCAAACATGGCTTCATCAATGGAAGGTATTGCAGCCCCAGCAAAATTCACTGCTAGCCTAGGGGCCAACAACGAACGTGAATGGAGGTCTTTTAAGCAACGGTTCGAGATTTATCTACTTGCTTCTGAAAAGGACAATAAACCTGAAGAGACTAAGGTGGCCTTACTTCTAAACATTGGAGGTGAAGAACTTCTACAGATATACAACTCTTTTGAATTTCCAGTCCCAGCAACCGATAACCCTAATCCAGCCAATGTGTTGAAGGATGTTTTGGCGAAATTCGACGTCTATTTCTCTCCGCGCAAGAACGAACTCGTGGCTAGGTACAAGTTTCGAAGATGTATGCAGGAAACAAACGAAACATTGGAAACCTACGTTACTAGATTGAAGATTCTTGTGAAGGACTGCAACTATGGTAACCAACGAGACAAGCAGCTGAGGGACCAAGTGGTGTTTGGATGTACTGAGGACAAGCTTCGTCAGAAATTATTTGAAGTCGAAGACCTTACCCTTGAGAAGACATTGGATTTGTGTGTGGCCTTTCAAGCAAGCAAAAGGCAGATGGACGTCATCAAGTCTACTCCTCGCCAGACCAATGACAGTGTGGCCAAAGTGAGAGAAAAGTCTAGTGGGGAGAAGACTACTGATAGCAGACACAATGCAGACCATGATGGTAGGCCTAGGCATGAAAACAATGAAGGTAGGCTTAAGTCCAGTAAACCCAGTGTTCCTACGATTAAGTTGCGCCCTTGCAAATTTTGTGGGGAAAACATGAATGGCGTAAGGAAAAGTGTCCAGCTCATGGTAAGAAATGTATAAAATGTGGTAATTATAATCATTATGCTGTTAAATGAAAAAGTAGGAAAATAAAGTATGTATCAGGTAATGGCAATGACTTTGATGTGAACAGTTCAGATGAATCTGAATGTGAATATTTGCTTAGAGTGTGTAGTAAAAAGGATTAGCTAATTGAAGCTGATTTTGAAGTTAATGGTAAAGTAATCAAATTTCAAGTAGATTGTGGACCTAGCGTAAATGTAATTCCCAATGTCAATTTAAAGCCTTGTGACACTACCCTAGAAGTGTGGACTTTAGACACAGTTAGGCCTAAGGGAAAATGCAGGTTAGTAATTATAAATTGCAAGAATAGGAAGAAATATAACCTTGAATTTTTGGTTGTTGATTGTAAATACACTCCATTATTAAGTAAAAGAAAATCAGAGCAAATGGGACTTACTACAGTGAATTATGAAAATATTTCTGCAACTAAAGATGTACTTGATAAATATGACAATGTATTTAATACTGATGTGGGTACATTCCAAAATGTGGTTAGACTAACCATTGACACAAATGCAGAACCAGTGGTGATTCCTAAATACAGTTCCAATTAACCTTAAAAACAGAGTATGTAAGAAAATAAATGAAATGGAAAAACAAAAGATAATAGCTAAAGTTGACCAATCTACTGACTGGGTGAGTCGGATGGTTATAGCTGAAAAGAAAAATAAGGATTTAAGAATTTGTATTGATCCACAAGCTTTAAACAAGGCATTGAAAAGGGAACATCATCCTATCCCTGTAATTGATGATATTTTACCCCAACTGTCAAAGGCAAAGGATTTTTCATCTTTTAATTTGGCCAATAGGTATTGGTATTGTGTTCTTGATGAAGAATCTAGTGTTTTAACCACCTATTAAACCCCTTTAGGTCGATATAGGTGGCTCTGACTGCCATTTGGTTTAAATGTTAGTGGTGAGATTTTCCAAAAACAGTTAGTCTTGAATCTTGATGGTGTTGTATGTATTGCTGACGATGTTTTAATTTGTGGTGTAGGTGAAACGTATGAGGAAGCTGTTAAAGACCATGATAGTAAGCTAATCAAATTTTTGGAAAGGTGCCAGGCCAAGGGTATAAAACTTAATAAGTCTAAGGCCGTATTAAGAAAATCAAAAATTGCTTTCTTAGGTCATAAAATCACAAGTAAAGGTCTCACGGCAGACCCTAAAAAGGTGGAAGCCATCCTGAATATGAAACCACCTACTGATGTAACGGGTTAATTTTTAAGAGTAATAGAATAGTCATTCCATTAAACCTTAGACATAAGATAATGCAGGTCGTCCATTCAGCGCATATAGGAATTGAGGGCTGTCTACGAAGAGCCAGAGAATGTATCTATTGGCCAGGAATGAACTCTGATATAAAGCAATACATCTTATCATGTGAAATTTGTAATAAATTCCCTTGTGCTCAAAAAAAAAGGAAACCTTAATTAATCATGAAATTGCTGATCGACCATGGAAAAAGGTTGGAGTTGATCTAATGAGTATTGAAAAACATAATTATCTTATAACTGTTGATTACTTCAGCAATTTTTGGGAAATTGACTACCTAGAAAATACATTAGCCAGTACAGTGATTAGAAAACTTAAATCTCATTTTGTTAGGTATGGATTGCCTTGTGTATTGATTAGTGATAATGGACCCCAATTTGTAAATAAGGATTTCGAACAGTTCGCAACTGACTATGATTTTGAGCATAGGACAAGTAGCCCTACATATGCCCAGTCTAATGGGATGGTCGAATCGGCAGTGAAAACATCTAAGCGTTTAATTAGAAAAGCTATTGAAAGTAATAAAGATCCCTATCTAGCCATTTTGAACCATAGGAATACCCCTACTAGTGATAAAGATGTTAGCCCATCACAGTATAGCCTAGGTAGGAGAACACGTACCAAATTACCAATGTTATCTAAATTACTTGAGAATCAAAATGTAAATTTAGAGTTGGCTAAGGAAAAGAAAAGATTAAAAAATGCTAAGAGTAAATTCTATTATGATAAAAATGCTAAAGATTTAAGTATTTTGCATGAAGGAGACAATGTACGTCTTAAACCTTATGTTTTGGGCAAGAAGGAATGGGAAAAGGGAAAAGTTGTGGAACGATTAGGTGAGCTATTTAGAAGGAATAGAGTTCAATTGAAAGAAACCCCAAGTGATGTGCATATGCCCCAGGTAAATGAACTAGTAACTATTGACCTTAGTGGTAATGAAACAAACTCCAGTCAAAGTGGAAAACGAAGTTGTAAGTAACAGACGGACAAGGTCAACCAGAAATAAATTACCCTCTAAGTATTCTGACTATGAAATGTATTGATGTTGTGCGGAATTTCCTTAACGTCATATAAATGTTATGATTAAGAAGTGTAGCAATCTGTTGTGTATTTCCTCAAATGGCATGTTGAATTTCGTACCAAGAATGAATATTTTATTTGTGAACAGGTTCAACCACATATACATCATAGTGTACAATGTTTTGAGTGTGAATAACTTTTAGAGCTGATTGTAGTCCTAACCAATAACCTATCAAAGTAAATTCAGTGTAGCATTCTAACTGGTAATCCATCCAAATAAGTGTAAATTTAAAAGAAGCAAAGATGTTATATTATTAATGATTATTTAATAATTATGATGTTAATATTGTTGAGAACGCTGCCAACAGCTACATGATTCCTAATGCTACTGCTAGATGTCGGTGTGTATTGTTATTCTTGTGTCCCGCTATATCCAATAAAGCTGAGTTGTAACTTGTGAGTTTCCATCATAAATGTCACCTCCGATATATGGCATCAAGACAAACAGGATGGAACTGTCCGGGAAGATCTGATTGTAAAGGATGATAAGAATTATGAAAAATCTTATGCAACATGCACAATGAACTAATTGAACAATGGTACCAAAGATTAGTATCTAGATCCAAATAAGGAATTTAGTAGACCTTGGGTTCCTCTCCAACAAATTAGGATGAGAATCTGCAGCTGAAGACCAGACAGGCGAAAAATACTCAAAACACACGGTAGAATGAAAGAATTAAAACACTTCTCCTGAATAGATTGATTACCGATAATCTTAAAACTCTCAATAAGTCAATCTTTTGACCAATTGAAGAAGACACAGACCTATTGTGTTTCTCAAAAATTAATTTGCTGTTGAGAATCACACCTAAAATTTCAAGTCATACAAAGTTAAAAAACATTATCAATGCTGAGATCCGGATGTTGAGAAGCCACTCTCCTTGACCTACTTACAATCATACTTTGAGTTTTGTGAGGATTCAACTTCATACCGCATAATTTGCACAATGTACTATTTGTAGCTAGATCTCTATTAATGGATTCGTCAACCTCAGATCTACATTCAGGAGATGGAATTGATGCAGAAAGAGTAGCATCATCTGCATTTGCAACAAGCTTGTTTTCTAATCCAAACCACATGTCATGTGTATAAGAGTATAAGATGAGAATTAATGGGCCAAGAACACAACCCCGTGGAACACCAGATATCACATTTCTATACTCACTATGGTGACCATCAACAACTACTTCTTATGATCTCTTACTTAAAAATTCAATAATAATGTTCAGAAACAACCCACCCACTCCCATTTGTTTGAGTCTGAAAACAAGGGCCTCTGGAATAACATGGTCAAAGGCAGCACTAAAATCAAGGCCAATCATATGAACTTCCTGACCATAATCAAGGTATTTCTGTACAGCATTGAAAATGGTAAGAAGGGCATCACATGCTCAAAGGCCTTTACGAAAACCAAATTGCAAACTACGGAACAGATGATTATCTTCAACAAACCTATCAAGAAGTTTTGCCAATAGACGTTCAAACACTTTAGATAATATGGGAGTTATGGAAATTGGGCGGTAATCAGTTGGACTAGATCTACCACACACACATTTACATTGTAGAGTAACATTACCAATTCTCTAACAAGTGGTAAAAGCTCCTCTTCTTGCTAACTTGTGCAAAATGACATATAACTTTGGAGCTAAGAAATGTGCAGTCTTTATAAACAAAGGAAAAATACCGTTTGGATTTACACTTCCATAAGCATCAAGGTTCATCAACAGAGCTTTAATTTCACTAGATCGAAAAGCTGAACTAGCTAGTTTAGCCTCAGGAAAACAGGAATGGCGAAGTTCGAGTTTCTCATTACTTTGTTTACTATCAAGCACATCAGCCAAAAGGGTTGCCTTTTCCTTTGGACAGTGAGTGACTGATCCATCTAGTTTAAGTAATGGAGCAACTGTTGCATCTGCACCAAAGAGTACAGATTTAAGGGTAGTTCATCACTTAAGTTCCTGGGTTGTACCAGAAAGGGTTTCTTTTATGGTTAGATTGTATTCCTTTTCAGTTGAAGCATAAACTATCTGAGCAAAAGCTTAGCTGATTGTAGTTATTCCAGGTCAAATTTGATCTGTTGCCCTTCTAAAGATGATAGGCTTCTGCTTCTCCAAATAAGCATGTCTACAATAATCATTGAACCATCGTTTGTCCTTAACTGTACCTTAGCACACGATAAGGGATACGCCTATCAATTATGTTGACTAGATTCTCATTCAAAGGGACACAGGATCAACACTAATATTCAATTATGATCAATTCAAGGCTAAAAGATCATGCAAAATCCCATTCCAGTCTACTTGACATTTCATATAAATCTGACAAGAGTATGATACATCAGAGACAAGCTGCTCAGTCTTCACTACTAATGAAATCGAGGCATGATCAGATGTCCCGACTGGAGAACCGAACCAACCTTACTTGTTATAACGCCAGGGGAGTCAGTTTATATGAGGTCCAAGCAGTTTCCAGACCTATGAGTAGCTTCACTTTCGATTTGCTCACAGCCTAATTCAGAGGCAAAGTCTAAAGTGCTTAAGCCATGCCGATCGGTAGGAGAAACACCAACAAAGACAAAAGAAGCCTTTCTATCATCTTCTTGTATGTTAGCCATAATGGTAAGAAGACAATCGAAGATAGAATCATCCATGTCTGGAGTCCGGTATTTTGAAGGAAAATAGATGTTATGCCTCCAAAAAATTTTATTACCTGAATCTCATGACATCCACATTCATAGCAGGACTTATGAGAAGCAGGGTACTCCATTCCTAATATACACCACCATTCCCCTGGCCCTAGGGATGGCATCACGTTTCAACATTATTGGCTTCCTAAAACCAGCTATAAAGAGCTCAGAAGAGTGCCTCATATTAGAAACCAAAGTTTCTGAGCACAAAAGAATATCATTGGTGAAACATTCATTGATTTTATATTGCCCATAGGGCATAGTGAACCAGAATTTATTCCTACTGATACAGATCCTTTGGATTTGGCCCTAGTACAGCTTGCCAGTTTGCTTTGGCCTTAGTACAGCATGAACAAAGATTGTACAGGTATCCTTAGTCCCAGACTATGCCAGTCTTAACAGATCACTATCTCCTCCGACGAGCAGGCTCAGCGGCGAATATCTCACCTTAGTTTCAGATTTTGCTAACCAAGGAAAAGGCAACCTCAATGTGTCACCATCCTTGTGTGCACATCATGAAAGTTCTGCCATCAAAGTATATACATACACTACTATTCTAACCTCTGTTAGAAGCCAGATAGCACCCTTCAACTTCTTCAGACTTGATTAATACAAGGGTTCCTGTGTCTATGCGAAATACATCACCTACAACCACTCTTCCTAGCTCTGGACAGACTGACAGTAGTACAAATTGATCTAAACCTCCTACTACTGGGAGAGTAGCAAAACGAATTTTCTAATTTTCAGAGATATGAGGAGACAAAGGCTGCAGAGCACCTAACCCCCTTTCCTCGGGTGACACCACTCATGGCTGCAAGAGATCAAAAGCCTCCCAAGAAACAGATTTCATTCTCCCCTTATTACTAAATCTATCTCTTCACAGGTAACCAGCTCGGACAGAGAATCCCATACAGTTCAATCTGAGTCCTATGTAGATAAAGAACCCTTTGCAAGAATATGGTCGCAGGAAAACAAGATCTTCCACATCAGTTATGTAGAGATGAAAGCAGCATATTTAGTGTTACTCTACAGTAGTGACATATATCAATAAGAAGCAAGGAGGTTCAGTACCCCATATACTACAGCCAGCTCTCGTTTTTTTGCGAAAGAGGGGCAACAGACAGTAGTGATAAGCGAAAGAGTGCAAATGAGTGTTGCCATAGGGTTGGCTAACTCATAGCCTAACAAGTCACTGCAACTTACTCGAGTGGCTGATTAACACACTAAGTCCTGTCTAATATTGTTTTTATTTGGTTTCTACACAGATTATAATTAAATGCCCAGCGTACAATATATGTGCACACACGTACACTACATATTAGACGCAGGAGGGCTTCAGTATAGTATTGCAGTACAGTAAACTAAAATTGTACAGAGTCGTAATCATACCCTTGCTGTACTGTATAACAAAACATTGTTGCTCCTATCTAGTAATTCTGTAATATAACAGTCGCTGATACTGTAGTGCATGTTGCTGTAATACATGTACAGTAATATCACTACAGTACAGTTTAAATGTACTGTAAGTGTTGGTGTTTTCATTCAGACAACTCAACACACACACACACACATGCACGTAGCCTATATACATTTCATCATCTCCTCCTCCTACGCCTATTGACGCACAGGGCCTCAGTTAGATTTCGCCCATTGTCTCTATCTTCAGCTTTTAATTTATCATCTCCGACTTCACTTTTCATAGTCCTCAGCCAAGTAGGCCTGGATCTTCTAACTCTTTTAGTAGCTTGTGGAGCCCCATTAAATGTTTGGTGTACTAATAATCTCTCCTAGAGAGTGCAAAGAGGATGCCAAAACCATCTTCATCCATCCCCTCACCAGGATCTCATCCACATAAGGCACTTGACTAATCTCTCTTATAGTTTCATTCTTAATACAATCCTACCATTTAATTCCAAATATTCGTGAGAGCTTTGTTCTCAAATCTACTAAATCTGTAGGAGATTGTTCCATTGTCATATCATGACTCATGTCCATACAGTAATGCCGATCTCACTAATCTGATATATAGCCTGATTTTCATATATAATTTTAGGCAATTATATTTCCAAAACTAGCTATTGTGTGATATTCTTTTTGCAATCTTTCATTAAACTCCAATTCTAAAGACCCTGTAATAGAGATCATAGTTCTCAAATATCTAAATAATTCTATCTCATTGGTTCTTTCATCTTCCAATAATATTCCATCTTCCATTACATATTCCGCTCTCATCGTCTCTGTCCTTCTTCTATTTATCTTGAGCCCAATCTCAAGTGATATTTCATGCATTCTGGTAAGCAAAAAAAAAAAAAAAACAGCTTTATTGCTTATACTTCAGTCATTGTATGATTTTTTTCTACATACATAAATATTAGCTTGGAAGGATTAACTTAAAATCATGTGATATGCTCAGTATAAATAAGAATTAATTTTAGCTTTACAGTAAAATCATTTGCTTTCGTTCAACTAGGAGTGTTTATATTTTTGCCAAGATGGCGGTAGGTGGCCTTTTTACATATTCTCATTGACGATATTTCATTCAGTAGGTATTGTGATTCTGTGTGTTGCATTTAAGTGAAATCGCAAAGGGAGAACTCACGTAAAAAGAGGCCTGTCTATATGCCATCTCGCAGTGGGAATACACCATTGGGCCCAAATAAATTCAGTCTTTCTTCCAGCCTACTTGTTCCAGGAAAGAGGAATGTAATAGGAGACAATCAAAGCTAACTGGGGAGGACAGTTGGTTTAGAATGGTCATTTCTTCCTCAATGGTTAAGAGTCTTTTGACTTTGTGGGGTTCCCTCATTCTGAACATGCTCGCCACACACCTGGACAACAAACTCTCAGTGTATTGCTCTCCAGTCCCGGACCCAGCCATGGTAATGGAGGTTGCATTCCAACACCAACAGGATGTGATCAACTTCTACGCATTTCCAACATTCTGCCCTATAAGTATGGTTCTGAGCAAAGTAAGGCAGTTCTTAAACATGAAAGTAACGCTAGTCTCCCGAAACTGGCCTGAAACGGAATGGTATCATGACCTTCAGGATCTTCTCGTCCAAGTTCCAAGTAGAACTTTCAGCTTTGCCAAAAAGTACTGCATCAACCACACATAAGAAAGCTCCACGACACAGTTCACTGTTTGTCTCTTTATGTTTGGAGGTTATCTAGCACATCCTCAGAAAGAGAGGCTATTTGAGACCGACTGCAAAGTAACTTTCAGGAAAACTCCACTGCGGTCTATAAGGTGAAGTGGTCAAATTTCTGCAATTGGTATCTTGGGAGGAATATTGCTCCACTCAAGGCCCCTATTCCCATAATAATTGCATATTTTCTCTTGCTCCTGTGGAAAGAAATGTTTTTCACGGTCATAGCGGTAAAAGGATATTGTTCATCCTTGAGCAGTCTTTTAAACACAAGGGAATCGACCTCTCTTCCTTGTGGGAATTTTACGCTCTACGTAAGAGCTTTTTGCAGATCAGCCAATCTTAGGAACTCAAACCGTCAACTTAGAATGTGACCAAGGTCTTTTAAGATGGCTCCTTAAGAGCTCCTAAATAAGCCTCAGATCGAGATCTTACCTTAAAGACAGTCTTCTTCTTAGCCATAGCACAGGCAAAAAGCATAAGTGAAATAATTGGCTTGTCTTACTTAATATCACACTCCAAAGGGTGGAAAATTCTGACCTTTCCTCAAGTTCCTGAGTTAGTGGCAAAGACCCAAATCTCGGCTATTAACGACAACAAAATATACTTTTTACCCAATCTCTGATGGTCCGGGTAATCTTTTAGTCTTTCTAATAAGGACAGTTCAGCGGTACCTTAAGAGAACTACAGTACTCCATTTCTCCCCAACCTGTTCTTGACTACAGGCCGCACGATGAAGATATCCAAGAATACTATCTCATTCTGATTGTATGAAGTTATCCTTAGTGCCTATAAATCCTCGGGGGAAGCGCCAACAGATCCTTCCAAAGTGATCATGATATCCGTGGAGTTGCTGTAACCTTTGCGTTCTGCAAAAATCATTCGTTGGCTCATGTCCTTAGTGCTGGTGTCTGGAAGAGACAGACTACCTTCAGAACACACTATTTAAAGTACTGTGCACATAGATTGATTGACAACTTTTCTATGCAGCCTACTGCTGCTCCTCAATAAATAATAAGTCAAGCTCTTATAGGATGATTAACCTTTTCTTACATTATCAGTTATTCTCAGCATAAGTGGTGTGAGAATGGAATGAATGATTTTTATCATTTCATTGTTTAAACATCCCTTACTTCCAATAACTTCCCTGAAGAAACCCTTTTGCAGATAAGAATAATTATCTCAATTTTATTTATGACAACCTGATGGGACATTTTGTTTGATATAATCTACATTTGTTTATACTAGAATATTTACTCTGGTCAGTACAATAACCTGATGGGACATTTTGTTTGATATAACCTATTTTTTTTCATACTATAATATTTGCTCTTGTCAGGTCAATGACTTTTTAATTGGGGCTGACATTTCGATCTTTCCCCTTCACGAGTTGGTTTGAATGTCATGTAATTGTATATCTGGATTAGGGTTAGACAGACACCCATCCTATAATGAATACTTCTTCCCTCCTAAGAAAGACTCCCTGTATACTGTAGATCACGGAGGGTTTTTTATCTGCGTGGGAATAAACTATCTTAAAATATTTTGTATTTTGCCTAGCTGTAGAAATTCCCGACCTGACATGGAATTCTGACGAGTTTAGTTAATACCACTAGGGTGCCACAGTCCACCCTCCCCTGCTATCCCCCACAATGAAGCTTCATATGTTTGTTACCTTACTACTGCTACCTCAGCAGCCAACATCGCGACTGCAGGAATCAGCAGGTACTATCAGAACTGTGTCACAATCGCTCTTTTGCCTCTCTCACATCTATCCTCCTATCACCCAGAGCTTTCTTTGCTACATCCACCCACCCAATCCTTGCCCCCTTCTTGTACTTTTCCCATTTAATATTGCATTCATCTCCTTCTTCACCAGACAGCCATTTTCCATTCTCTCTAAATGGTCAAACCACACCAACACATATACACTCTAACTGCTAATTCAGTTCTTACAACCATAACCACCCAACTACTTCGTTCCTAACCCTATCTAATCGAGATACACCAGCCATACTCTTCAGACAATCTCTAACACATTCAATTTCTGTCTATCCGTCACTTTTATGCCCACAGCTCTATGTTTACATCATAGTTGGTACAATCACTTTCTCATCCTACTTTTTTTAAACTGATTCTTAACCCTATCTTCTTTACCACTCCCTTCACTGTCCTAGGAGGAACAAAGAGACGAAAACTTCTCTTCTGTTCTTTTTTTATGTCAGCGCTACCCCCAAAAGTCGGGGGAAGTGCCATAGTAGATATATAGATATATAAACCTCAAACCATTATCAATATGTCTTGCCTCATACAGCCCTCAAGTCTTTACCATAATAAGAATGGCTGAGGATCACGCTCACCCACTGTGGAGGTACCACTGGTAACAATACATGGTTGCCATAAATTAAATTTTTCTTTTTCTGGTTATAGCAACGTGACTTAGGAGTAAACCCACATAAATATAACTGGTTTGTATAGCTAGGAAAAGTACAAATTAAAAAAAAAATTTGCTTTCAGTCCTCAAAACTTTTTTTAAAGGATGAAGTTAGATTTATTCTGTTTTAAATCCATGCAATGTTGGTAAACTTTGGTCATCTTTCTTATTGGCAAGTATTAGTAAAATTGCATATGGTTGACTGATTACTGTTTTGTTGAGGCAGCTTAGTTTTTCTTCCCGGGTACATTAGGTTATCCTTTTAAATTTGGTTATTAGATTTGTCTATAGTCACCTTAAGGAGTCTGTGCATAAGCCCTGATGGCGTCATAACCAATCGCAATGTCTCCCATGTTAGCAGCGGTCTCGATACATCCTGTTAAAAATTTCAAACTATACTAACTTATAATCACTATAAGGTAATGTGTTGTGACTGCTGTTAACGTGGGAGACAATATGATTGGCTAAGATGTTATCTGGGGGTGAGGATTATTTCACCCGAAATTTCTATGGCAACTAACATGCATACTTTACATCGAGTAATTTTACTTCCTCCCATAATTGTAATGGCTTGGTAATTTTTGCTTAAAAACTTCAAATAATGTTATTCTAGTAATCAATGTATTCCTGTTTTACTTCTTACCTTATTCTATAATGTATGTGGTTTCTTTGCAGTACTTATGATACCTGGTGTACTAAACACTGTACTTATTACCATACTCGACTTTATTTTCATCCTTTTCTGTTCGTTAAAAAGATACCTTTGCACCAGCATACTGCATATAATTTACTATTGCTTACAGGTCTTGGATTTTAGTAGATATTTAAGTCACCTAAACTCACCTGCAGTGAGCACTGTTACAAAAAATATTTTAGTCTTATGTTTAGACAAAAACAGTGTTAGATATCTTTTCAATCATATCTAACTGTGATTCTCTCAGCAGCATTAAAGGTGGCAGCATATTTTAGAGTGATGTGTGCTGAGTTGTCTTACTCGGGCAACAGTGGTGCAACAGGTCCTTGTGCATTCCTTCCCATACCTAAAGTGCAAGAAGCAAGTTAGGCAGCATTTGAAGAGTTATTCTCAAGGGGCCTTCACAGTGCTTGATAGCCAAGACATTCTTCTCATGCCAAGGAGGACATCAACAACAAAACCCAAAGTAGTGTTTGCTGCCTTCAAATAAATAGATTCCTACTACTGTGCAACAAAGATATTCACAGAGTGGACTCACAAAAAAAGGGGGTAAGGATCTGCCACAACTAAAGCTGAATAATTTCATAACAGTTGCCTAAAAAAAGGGCACCCAGTCTCCTTCTTTATGTGTACATATCCGTTGGTGGTAGAATCCTAAGAAACTTAGGGGAATTGTCCCACCAGGCTCTGCTTTTTATGGGTGCATTGAAATGGATAGGGGACCAACCTGCTAAACTTGCTGGCCAATCATTTATCAGCTGGCCAATCATATATCAGGACTTGTCATTTTGACTGAAGAGGCACACTGTACCTGAAGATCCATAGAAAGGGGAAGGAGCGCAATGTCGAAGAGACCACCACCGAGGTAACTATTGTTAATGGATGGACATCCAGAACAAAAATACGTTTATTTCTGCTGTAGGGAAGGATATAGTTACTAAATTCTGATTTCATGTAAGAAAATTAAAACACCGTAGGCAGCAGAATGTGGGACTACTGTTAATTTTCCATAATCACACTGGTTTACACATTTGCTTAATATTGTATCAATGTCTACCCATCCTACAAATATGTACAATGGCAAATTCTTATTTTATTACACAGCTGTCAAGCCTATTCATAACATGAAAAATAAATTCTTATATAACTAATGTACTACAATCTTATTAATCCACAGAAGCTTTGATACTGAAAAGTAGAGCTTATAAACACAAAGGTTTTTGAAACAAAAAATTCATAACGATACATATTTCAAACAAAACATCATCTCGTGTATTCGGGAAAATTTTCATAACAAATTAATACTGTAATCAACATAACTAACAATTAAATGAAGGCACTCTGGAGAATTTAGTCACATAAGGCACATACATTGCATAATATTTGTAAAATCACATGAAGATAAAATTCTTGAAATAGTCAATTCATAATACCTAATTAAATCAACATTGCTAATAGTTAAATAAAGGAACTAAAAAGAATCAAGTCACATATGGCTATTTGTAAATTCATGTGAAAATACAGTATAAAACTCTTGAAATTGTCAATTCATAATACAAAATACATAGCAGGTAATGGTAACATATAAATGATAAACTCCTCATAAATGAATCAGATCTTTGAAATTGACAATGTTCGATTAAGCTATTTACGTGACGCATCTAAGAACATATTTTGACTATATAAAATCAACATACCATTTTAAGAGAAAAATAAATCTTATAATGCAACTCTTATTCGCCCACAACAAGATAACATTTGTCATCATAACATGGCCTCAACTTGATGATCAAGCTGATAATTAACATCTGTATAAGGTGTTGTTCTTTGGATCAAGCTGAAAATTAACACTTACATCAGGTTTTGTTCTTTGGATCAAACCGACGATTAATATTTGCATCACGTGTTCTTCTTCAGTTCAAGCTCATAATTAACATCTGCATCAGATGTTTTCTTCGAGGCTGCTGAAGACTTAGAACTTTTTTACATAAATGGTGCCGTAGTTTTCCTTCTGTGAGAGCTCAATAGCCCTAGACTTATGCATTTCTGCAAAGAAATAAAATCAAGAGATAAGAAACAACAAATTGTATAGTATAAAACAACCATAAAAAACATTACTGATAGAGCAAATCATTAATAGTCCCAACCAAGCGAAGTGATTACATTGCTCTGTGACTCTGGGCTTCTCACAACCAACTCCCAACTGAGCGTCGAGAATCTCATAAACAATCTCACAAACCAAAACATTGCTAACCAAGATAAGAGCATCGCTCTCAAAAGACTTACATCCTACTCCAGTACAAAAGTAAAAAGAATCACATCCTATCTTTGAGGTAATTAATAAATGCTTGAACCCTAATATCAAAATACATTATTTCAGGTATACACAAAGCATAACATGTTTTATCAATGCAATATGATGCAATGTTGCGCAATACACGTAACATTTGTGGTAATACAGTACATTATTACAATAATACATATCAGTATCCTCCCTCTTAACTTGACATTGTAAATATCTTTATAAAGCTAATCTCTCACGGGGCTTTCCTCTATTAATCCTATTAGGAAGCATTCTAACCTCATCTTGTACTGGTACATGAATTTGTTCTGAATCTACTGTACATTTAAAGTTGGAGCATCTTGGTTAATATTTGACTCATTTGATCTAACTACTACTGAAAATTTTCCATCTCTAACATTTACATGCTCTACTGTATTTCTGTTTAATGGCTGTAATTGATTAACATGACGTTATACAATATTTCCACCAACTTGAACATCATAAAGTAAATTTCCTATCTCTCTTACAATCTCTCCTGATACCCACTTCTCTTGAGTGTTGTACGATCTTACCATGACATCAGATAGGGGTAAAAAATGTCTTACTTTAAGGAGATTTTCTACTTGTTTATACCCTCTATCTTCTAAATCACTTTGCAAACTTGGATACTACAAATCCAACTTGCACCTTATCCTCCTCCCCATCAACAAATTTGATGGTGTCACGCCTATTGTGCTGTGCGGTGTTGTTCTATAAGACAAAAAAAACTTTGATACATGTAAAAATATGTTACCTGAATTTGCTTTTCTACACTACATATTGATATAAAATTTAGTGTAAATAAATAATCATTAGACTAAAAGGAAAAATATGTTACGATCTGCTATCTATTTACCCAAATTAAAGAAAAATAAATCGCTAAAGTGTTTGATATGCATACGTAGGAGCATTGTGCGTTCGTATATACCACACAGTATAATTCATTGCGATTATTTAACCTAAATATTTACTTATTGATATAAAACTAATTGTAAATAAATAATTATTAGCCTGAAAGGAAAACAGTGTTATGATCTGTTATTTATATATATCGAAATGAAAGAAAAATAAATCTCTAATGTGTTTGATATGCGTAGTAGCATTGTAGTACGTTCGTACATACAATACAGTTTTGTTTATTGTGTTCAACTGGAAAATGTACTTATTGATATAAAATTCATTGTAAATAAATAATTATGAGATGTTAAAATGAAAATAATCTTATGATCTGTTATTTATTTACCAAAATAAAAGGAAAATAAATCGCCATTGTTTGACATGCGTAGTAGAATTGCGCATTTGTACATACAATACAGTTCTGTTCATTGTTTATTGACTTAATATATCGCTACAGTGATATGTTTGATATGCATAGTAGCATTGTGTGTTCATACAGTACACACAATAAGGTAATGCTCATTGTATTTTTTAACTTGAAAATATACTTATTGATATGAATTGTAAATAAATAAGCATGAGATTATAAGGAAAAATGTGTTATAATCTATTATTTATATATTGAAATTGAAGAAAAAATATTTCGCAAATATATAATTTTTTTTTTTAATATTTAGTAGATAATTTCATAGGAAATCAGGAGAATCCGTGATTCCACGAATGTTGATTTGTGAATAGCAGGCGGTAACTTCATTCTCCCGTAAATTAAATAAAAAAGCCCAGCTAAATTTTTCTATTCGACATACTCAAGAAAAAATAAAAGGAAGTTCTAAGGATCTTCCTGTATTCCTTTTCCCAGAAAAAAATCAATGGGTGGTACCCAGTTCTTTCTTGTTTCCCTTTTGTCCAGGTCTCTTGGAATTTCACCATATTTCTGTATAGTGCGAGTTAGTGTGTGGTTAGCATTCTGACATTAGGTAGTCTGCATGATCGCTATGTCCCTCCGCAATCAGCAAAACTACTACATAATTTTTCAAACTTCCTAGAAGTCCAATGAGAGCCTTTGGAATCTCAATTTCCCAGGGGTACCCTATAACATGAAAAGGTTTTGCGCATCCAATGATTCTTTCAGGATTGGCTAGTGATAACCTGCCCTTTGCATTGACAAAAGTTTCTTCAACTGAGTTCTCTAGGGAGGATGCAGGAACTGTGATTGTATTGGAAACCATTTGTATGGTCTTAGCGAAGTTGCAAATGAAAATAAAGCACATTTCATAAGTTTCTGTTCAGCAAACAATCTTGTCATTGGAAGTACTCTTTTTCAACACAAGAACATCCACAAGTATTCATGGACTTCACTGTGTGGCAATTGAAAAAATCAGATAGACAACATTGCCATTAATAAAGAGAGAGAATGAGGACTCTGAGAAATGTAAGAAGCTATAGAGGTGCAGATATTGGTAGTGATCACCATATTCTCATTGCCACACTTAAATTAAAACTGAAAACACCCAACAGAAAAATGAATACCTAAGTTTGATACAACTAACCTTTAAGAGGAAGAGCACAGAGAAACATTTGCAACAGAATATAGGAATTAATTTGCGGTCTTAAGAGCCTTTAAGAGACAAAAAACAGACAATTAATGAAGAATGGTGTGATATTAAGAACATATCTATCAATTGGTAGTGAATTCTTAGGACACGAAGTAACAAGAAGAAAGCCATGGATATGAAATGATAATTGGGATACTATAAAAAGGAGATAAAGACAGAAGTTGATTGTTGAAAGTTTTTGAGTAAGTTATGAAAATTACAAGGTAGGGCATGCTGAGTATTCCAGTATTGACAGTGAGGTCAAAAGAAAAGCCAGGAATGACTGGAGACAATATTTAGTCAGTAAAGCAGAAGAGGCTGACAAAGCTATGAATTTAGGAAGTGGCTAGGGTGTAAGAATTGCTTATAGAATTATTAATAAAACCTAGACTGGGGCAAAGAAGAAGAAGCAGCATATACCCACGGTTTAGGTATAGGAGCTCAACCAATTTGTTTACCAAAATTCAGGCAACTCACACACTATGCCGAGCGTACTCCCGGTAGTTGCCTGTCTCCTGTAGCGAGTTGCCACTTTCCTTTTTCCTATATATACATACACACATATGTACATATTTTTCCATAAACATTTCAATCAGATATCTTATCCTGAAAAATATGGTTTGGAAAACAAAGTAAATTACATCATCTGAGAAATGAAAGCCAGAATCATTTATGTATAATTTCATTTCCGAGGCTAGTCATTTTATTCACATTGTTTTCCCTCCCTAAGGCTTTCAACATGAATGGCCTTAAAAACCTGTCTCATGAAATAGGTGTGGGAAAAATGCCTTGACTTCTGTTGATCCTTTTAACCCAGGAATTTTCGTTAATGAGTGGTATTCGTTTCATGACATAAATGCGGGTACTGCATCGAAAATGTTTTCACTCTGTAGCCCCCTATATATCGCAAACTTTCTTCCTCTATGACATCAGGTAACGATTATGTGTTAATAGGATCTGTTGGCAAATTATATATATCGTCACCTGAGTTTGATGTAATACCCGTTTCAATTTTCATAACTAATTCCATATTTTTGAAAATTTGGCTGGTAATGCAAATTTCTACTGCAAGGTCGCAGTCATCATAATTTCTCACATTGTTGTTGCATTCGTTAATGCTAACTCATTTGTTAAACAGTCGATATTTTCATGCTCTATATCTATGTTTGTTTGATTACTAATTAAAACAACATTTTTCCCAGAAGCAGCTTTCTCATTAGATATTTATAGCTTATAACACCGGGATGATCATATGGTACAATGATCTGTCTGCAACATAAAAAAGCTCTAACACGTCCTGTTTTAGTCTTCTAGTCGATATATATGCAACATTATATTCACTGACTAATAATTCATATAACCCCATAAGTGAGTGACAGGAACACTACAAACTATAAAGACTGTTTGACCTAGTGTTGCACATTCACATTTTTGTCATTACACTAATGACTTTACACAAGAGATTTTGTTCTGGTTTTCTGAGTAACTTCCGTGATTTAACCTCCTCTAACATTAGATAAGTCCATAAGATCGAACCAATCATTAAACATTGAGATGAATTATGCAGTAGGCCTATCATTCCAGTTTCTGTTTTTTAGCAGTCCTCTCCCTCCTTAATAATCAACAGACTTAGCAGAGCTGTTTGATATCAGCTGCACAGCATACTACACTCGCTGAAGTTTAGTGTTTTGTAAGTTTAGATGAATTTCACCAATCTTATAATCTAGACCACATTCTGTGCGAGTATTACTTAGCATATCCCTAACACAATAATCCGATATCAGTGTTCCGTCATCAAAGCAACACCCTTTAGTTATAAAGTGATTTATTATCAATTTTATCATGTGTGGGGCATCTGCAAATAAGAATAATTCCCCATGGTGAGAAGGATCTTTTCATTGAAACAAGCTTACAGTTTATTGGGTCTATCCCAAAGTGCTTCCTTAACTTTACATTGGTTGTCCCCAGATCCAGCGCGATTGCAATCAGAGGATGCAAAGCATTCTATACTCCCTAAATTAGTCGCATTATTATTTCATGCATTTAAGGTTTATCAAAATCATAAAAGAGGGATTGTTTCCATTTACTAATTAAGCACATAATTATTATTACCTGAACATTTCCATAAGGTTTATATAGTCTGTCCGTTCCCTTATCATAACTATACTGTTTTGTCATGCTTATTTCATGAAATGACATGACTGCAAGCCTCTCCTATACAGTTAAAGTTTCAGCTTTAGTTTTCATCAAAGACAAAACAAAATTTAATATACATGACTCGTAAGGAAAATGTGCTGAATTGACGAGTGCATTGCTGGTATGGACATTATCAAATCAATGTTAGGCCAAATATTTCTTCCTATATTCGTCTCTAGGAAATCTAGAGAATCGAACTTCTGAGCCATTTTTTTCTATCATCAAAGCATGCATAAACTGCACAATTCATAATTCCAACAAAACTGTTTCCCTGAGCATTCTTGAACAGTTGTCTGATGTTATGATTTGTAACTGACAAAAGTCCATACAAAGGGAAGGTATTTTGAAGTGAAATGCATATTAATTTAATCTGCCTATGACCTGTGTTACGACGATAAATAAAGGAATCTCAAGTACAGAGACTAGGTGTTAGTATTAACGAATAATCTACAATCATGGTTGTAGCTTGAGCGTGCCTACAACTTCATTGATAAGCAAAATAATTCTGCCTGATTCGTACTCTATGAGTCCTCCTTTCCCTCAAGCTCCCACGTGTGAAGTCACGCCGTTGAGGTAGTGACAGGTAGACCTGCGTTACGGCTAGCCTAAAATATCTTAACCGTACATATACCCATCTAAAAGAGAGATGGCTCTGTTATAGAAACAGAAGTTGAAGAAAGACAACGTTGGGTAGAAAACTTTAGTGAGGTTATGAATAAGAGATATGAAGGGAATAATTTGATTGATATACCTGAAGCTGATGAAGACCTTGATGGGCCAATGAATCAATTCAGTGTACTTGAAGTCGAAGCTATCCTAAAAAAACTAGAGATGGAAAGCCCCAGGATATGATAGAATAACTTCCGAGATGATACTGGCCGAAAATGAAGTGACTCCCTGGCTACTTTGTAGAATTTGGCATGAAGAGACAAAATCTGATGAATGGGAGTTAGGAGTGTTGGTGGAAATAGCAAAATAAAAGGAGACCTGACTGATTACAATAATTACAGAGGTATAACACTTACGTCAGTTATGAAAATACATAGTATGCTTATTCTAAAAGACTGGAGAGAAAGATTGATTAAAAGCTAAGAGATGAACAAGCAGGATTTAAAAAGGGTACAAGTTGCACTGACCAAATTTTCATTTTGAGACATGTTGTACAGCAATGGGTAGCATATGGAAATCCTCTTTTGATGGCATTTGAGGACTATGAAAAAAACCTTGAATGTATGCACCAGCCAATTTTGTGGAGAGTCCTCCGTTATTAACGAATTCCTCTTAAATATGTAAATTTGATTAAGTCTGTTCATGAACATAGCAAGTGCAAAGTTATTGTTAATGGAGTTATCAAATGAATTTCCAGTGAGCAGTAGAGTACACCAAGGGAATGTGATGTCACCTATGTTGTTTATCCTACTCCTGGATTTTGTAATGCATAGAACAGTCAGAGATGGTGGAGTAGGATTGGACTTGATTGGTGATAGGAATTTAGCAAACCCAGAGTGTGCTGATGATATTGTCATTGCTAGCAGAACACCACAGGATTTGCAATGCTTGCTTACGAGAATGCATGGAATATCACACGAGGTTGGGGTGAAGATAAATAGAAAAAAGAAAGATGATGAGAACGGAGTATGCAAAGGAAGATGAAATATCATTGGAAGGAGAAAGGATTAATGAGGTACAATCATTTAAGTATTTAGGAACTATGGTCTCCAATACACAGTCTTTAGAACTAAGAGTTTAGTGAAAGACTGAAAAAAAGCAAATCAGATAATGACTAGGTTCGAGTAAAATTTGGAAATAAAATAGTCTGAAATTACACATAAAAACCAGGCTACAGGGTATATATATTAAGTTTAGTGAGATCGGTGTTACTCTATGGAAATGAGTCTTGGTATGAAAATGAAACAATCTCGAATAGATTTAGAAAATTTGAGAACAAAGCCGTCAGAAGGCTATTGGAAGTTAAATGGTAGGACAGGATTAGAAATGAAACTATTGAGAGATTACTCGAGTACCACATGTGGATGAGATCATGATGAAGGGTAGATGGAGATGGTTAGGGCATACTCATCGCACTGCACTCCCCAAGAGAGATTAATTCATCAAATGTTCAGCTGGGCTCCACAAGGCACTAGAAGAGTTGGAAGACCCAGGCCTACATGGCTGAGGACTATCAAGTGCAAAGTAGATGATGAATGGAGAAGTGTGGAATTAAAAGCTTAAGATAGAGACGACTGGCAAAATCTAACTGAGGCCCCTTGCATCAATAGACGTAGGAGATGACGATGATTAGGGTTAACATGGCTTGGTTGGCTCCTGTACCACTCATGGTTGTTCCAGTGACCTCGTGCGAGTTTCCAATGGGAGCTTTGGATGCTCTCATTTATGCCAGAACTGAGGTCGACCTCCTATCATCGAGTGTAATGCAGGAATACCAGCAGCAGATGGTGCCCAACACCATTGGACTGATGGATTTACAGCAAACAGGATCTAAGACTTTAGGTACAGTCATTCTGACTCCTACACTGCATTGAATGACATTCATCCCGAGTGTGTTCCATGTAGTGCCTCCAGGGACTATGACTGAGCAAATTGGGTGATAATTGACAGCCTGTCTAACTCAGACTATTGGAATTCTTCTCAGAAGGACCAGTTCCGCCAGATGCTTCACATCATCTTCTGGTCATCAGTACTAGTGATGTTGATATAGGAGAGTGCTCAAGCACACCAATATACATTCACCTGTATGACGAGACGCCCATTTATCAGTGGGTCTGATGGTTTGCAAAACCTGTCGCTGACGCCATTGAAGAACAATGCAAGGAGTTACATGAACTAGGTATCTTTGAAACCAGCATCTCTCCTTGGTCTTCACTCACTGTTGTTCCAGTTCACAAAAATGACAACAGTATATGGATGTATGTGGACTATCAGAGACTGAATAAGGTGACAGGCTCTGACAAGTCCCCGATGGCAAACAAGGTAGATTCTGTATTTGGATTACAAGGAGTAAAATATTTTACCACCCTTGACCTGGTTCGTGGCTACAATCGGTTACCGTAAGCAGAAGGCAATACAGAAAAAAGGGCTTTCTCTACTGCCTTTGGACACTGGCAGTTCAGACGTCTATCATTTGGACTGAATAATGAACCTGCTGTGTTCCAGAGAGAAATGCAGAGTATTCTACAAGAGTTCCAAAAAGCCAATGTGATTGTCTACATTGATGATTTCATCCTTAGGGTTTCTTTCGATGAACACCTAAAACTGGTAGAATGAATTTTGACAATTCTCTGGAAGCATGGGATTAAGATAAAACTTTGGAAGTTGTTCTTTGATTGAAGCCGAGGTCAAGTATCTTGGTCATCTGATTGGACGTTCTAGTATGCATAAGCTACCATAGTGAATCTAGAAAGTGGAGGACTTCCCTAAAACTACCACTGTGTATGAGTTACGGGGATTCCCGAGACTGGTAAACTTCCAACGAAAGTTTATTCCAATGTGATTATTATTACAATTCACGTATTGGAACAACAACTATAATAATGTCCATACAGTTGCATATTCGTTTAATTAAAATGAGGTAATTCAACACCCCGTTATCTGCGAAGAACAGAGGATGAAAATCGCAGGGGGCCCAAGCTGAAATGGACTTATGCCTTTGAGCATTTGAAAGAACTGATCCAAGAGGACCTTATGTTGTTGTACCAACTACTCCATTGATGTTAACCCATGGAGCTACCATCAGAATTCCACAGCAGACTGGTTATCCCGCTGGCCCACATTTCTGCCTGATTACTACTGAATCTACAACTTCTAAGTTGCCTAATGAACTGGTCTTCTATAAGGAAGTTCGGTGGTCCAGATTCTTTCATAGAATCTTTGGAGCTAGTCGTCAACTATTGAGTGGGAGGGTCAGGTGTTGCACCAGTCTCTCAGCTGAAGGTAATTAAGCTTCGGAATGCCTTAGTTTAGCAGTTTCTGAAAAATGCTGATTGACTAGGTTTCAAACAAAATAAGACTAGCAGGAAGTGAATTAGGGAAATGTGTTTTCCAAGTACAGTCCCAGCTCTGGAGTTGCTTTTGGTAGTGTCTAAGCTATTGCACCTGGATATCTGAGTACATTTTGGTCCCACATGTCCAGTAGTTTATTGTGATCCAACCATGACTGAGCCTCAGTGTGTGCATTCTCAGTGTCTTTCTGAAGTGCATCTTAACCCTCTGATCAAGCACCGTAATAACATCCCTCCAACTGACAAGATTCTGGGCCCTAAGATGGAGATGAAAGATCTTATGCCTGACGCTGAAGGCTTGGCCGCTGATGATCATGAAGCACCAGAGGATTATCCTGTAATCCAGTACATGAACGAAAAGACACCTCGTCATTCTAGTTGTAAGTATGTCTCAACACTCGGCAGTAGGTCTAGTAATGTTACTGGACACCTTATTTAGTGCCCTTATTAATACAGGGGCACAGGTTTCCCTTGTCAGTGAGTCCCTACTGAGCCAGCTGTGCACAGAGTACCAGATACTGTCAAGAGAAAAGTTAAAGATTGATTGATTGATTTAAAGTTTTCAGGCATCCTGACATCTAAGGTCATTGACGCCGGTAACATTTAATTTATGTATACAAAAATAAAAAAATAAAATAAAATAAAAAATAAAAGAGTATTCAATTAAAATCATAAAAGTTGAATGTCATAAAAGTTAAATATTTTTCAGAAGACCTGCTTCTGAAATAAATCTAAAAATGCCACTTGCATGTAGGACACATCATTTCCAAGAATCTTGGCAAGGATGAACCTGCCACCCTCACCTCGAGCCTCAAACAAATATCTATTCCTTAAGTTGTTATAATTGGGGCATTCGGTCAACAAATGCCTTACTGTTAGAGGTACTAAACAAGTCGTCACAATACGGTTGGTGTTGGCCCTTCAGCAGAAACTCGTGTGTCAACCGAGTGTGACCAATACGGAGACGACAAAGAGACGTCTCCCATTTTCGGGGCATCATATTATACCTCCAAGGAGATATGTCATTTGTTACCTCTTGCATTTTATTCCCATCTAGGCTATCCCATTGCTGTTGCCATTTATTGCAAACCAATTTCTTGATGTCAGGTAAGAAATCATTACAGGGAATGGGATACCTTCTTGGCAGTAACTTGGATGCAGCCTTCTTAGTCAGTGAATCTGCCTTCTCATTCCCAGACACACCTACATGTGCTGGAACCCAACAAAATTGAACTGTTATATCTCTCCGTCCAATAATAAAAAGCCATTCTAAAATCTTTAAAACGTGAGGGTTATTAGAATTAAAAACTTCTATAGCTTGAAGGACACTCCTTGCATCACTAAAAATTGTAAAATTACCCTCCTTCTCAAACGCTATTTTCTCAATAGCGGTTAATATGCCATACAGTTCGGCAGTAAATATGGAAGCGGTCAGAGGAAGTGCACCTCTACAATTAAAATCATTACTATGTACTCCAAATCCAACGGCAGCATCAGATTTGGAGCCATCAGTATAGATAAAAGTTGATCCTCTATGTTCTTTAACATGTTCATTAAATAGAGACCTGGCTTCTAGGTCTGACATATTCCTCTTATCTCCAATAAGATATTTACAAAAAGATATCTCTGGTAACTTCCATGGAGGCGTTGATGATACCTTGAATGAAAGTACCTTATTTCTAATTATATCCAGACTATTTAATAATCGTTTCACCCGAAAGCCATAAGGTTGAGGAGATTTTGGGTGCAACTCAAAGTATGATGCGTGTCTTACAAGGCTTGCAGTCTGAAAGGCTAGAGAGTTAGGGAGTCTTTGCAATCTAAACCAATACCGAATAATTGAAGACATTCGGTAAAGGTCTAGAGGTAACTCTCCAGCATCAACAAGGAGACTTGGGATAGGCGAGGTTTTAAAAGCTCCAGTAGACAATCTAATACCTGCATGATGTATCGAGTCTAATATTTTTAACCGGCTTGGGGTGGCTGAAGAATATATTTCACAACCATAACTAATTTTGGAAAAAAATCAAGGCCTTGTATAATTTTAAAATAGTATTGCGGTCTGCCCCCCATGATGTATGGGACAATACTTTTAAGATATTCAGAGCTTCAACACATTTAGCTTTTAACGCTTTTAAGTGAGAAACCCATGTAAGCCTACAATCAAATATCAAACCTAAAAATTTAGCTTCTTTTGCACATGGTATCCGTTGACCTTTAATGTATATATCCAGGTCTAGATGTAGGCTACTCCCCAGATACGACAAAAATGGACAATGGTAGTTTTACTTGTCGAGAACTTAAATCGATTCATGTCAGCCCACTGGATAATTTTATTAATAGAGAGTTGGATTTTTCTCTCAACCATTGCCATTCTAGAGCCAGCAAATGATATCGAGAGATCATCCACAATTAATGTTGAGAGAACATCCTGGGGAATGGCTGAGGATATCCCATTAATTGCTAGTGCAAAAATTGTTACACTCAGCACACTACCCTGAGGAACTCCTTCTTCCTGGCACTTACTCTTTGATAGAGCTTCCCAACTCTCACTTGAAATACTCTACGTGAAAGAAATGCCTGAATAAATAGTGGCACCTCTCCTCTCAATCCCAATTCATGAATTGTTTTAAGTATACCATATCTCCATGTGGTATCATATGCCTTTTCAAGGTCAAAAAATACTGTAACATGGTGCTGTTTGGAAGCAAAGGCTTCACAAATAGAAGACTCAAGTCGTATCAACACATCAGTCGTTGAGTGCATTTTTCGGAATCCACATTGAATCGATGATAAAATGCCTTTCTTTTCAAGGTACCACATCAGCCTTGCATTTACCATCTTCTCCATGATTTTACATAAACAAGATGTCAATGCAATAGGACGATAGTTTGCTGCTAAAAACTTGTCTTTACCGGGTTTTAAAAAGGCTAAAATAATGGCTAGTTCCCAAACACTTGGGTAACTATGATCATGCCATATTCTATTAATAATGCTTAAAATAAATAGCTTTGTAGTAAATGTACATGTTTAATCATTGCATATGGAATTCCATCGGGTCCAGGGGCTGTATCATTGCAATGAGCAAGTGCGGAATCAAATTCTGTTTCAGTGAAAGGAGAATTATACGAATCTTCACTTCTTGTTGCAAAATTTAAAATTTTCTTTTCTTCAGTGCTCCTATAATGGTGACCAGGGGCTCCTTCGCACTTGCTGGATACATTTGAAAAATGATTAGCCAGGGCATTGCTAACATCATTTGCTTCAGTTACATACTGGCCATTCACCTTCAACACTGGTGGTGGGTTGGGGGTGAATTTGCCAGCTATCTTTTTTACTTTCCTCCACACAGAAGATGGTGGTGTTCTACTGTTAATGGAGGAAACAAAAGACATCCATGACTGGCACCTTGCTTCTTTCATGGCACGACGGAACTGTGCTCTACATTTATTGTACATAATTAAATTCTCATCAGTTCTGCGTCTACGCAATCGTGTTAGAGATCTTCTTGTGGCTCTGTGGAGGGCAGTTAGTTCTGAAGACCACCACGGGACTGGTCGTCGTTTGAATAACCCTGCTGTTTTGAGAATTGAATTTACTCCTGCTGTATGGAGAGTTCCATTCAGTAAGTCTATGGCATCATCGATATTTTCAACCTGTCCTGTATCCCCCTCAATTTCGCTTAGCTCACGAAATTTATCCCAGTCCGCCTTGTCAAGATTCCATCGTGGCGATCCCTGTAAAGGTGGACCATTGTTGGTGTTTATAATGATTGGTGCATGATCACTAGTATGCCAATCATCTAATGTTCTCCAATCGAAGTCGAGAAGGCAATTAGAGCTTACGATTGATAGGTCAAAAGATGACAAGGTACCTGTCTGGACATGAAAGTGTGTGGGCTCTCCTGTATTAAGGAGTCCCACATCTTTATTTTCCACAATTGATGATATGATATTTCCCCTCGTGTTTGCTAAAACATCACCCCACAAAGGATGTCTACCATTCAAGTCTCCAAGTAAAAGAAAAGGTTGAGGGAGTTGCTGAATCACCTCCACTAAGTTATCATACAAAATGTTATCATTTGGAGGCAAGTACAGAGAACATATTGTATATTTTCGCCCTGTGTCAATCTGTACAACCACTGCCTGCAGAGGTGTACGAATAGACAGAAAAACTTGGGGAACATCTCGACGAACGTATATGAGACTTCCGCCATGGCTCCTCACTTGGTGATCATATGGTGTCCTATAACTAACATAATCGCGAGGACAAGGGGTATTATGATCAAGTTTGCTCTCCTGTAGACAAATAATTATGGGGGAATGCTCATGAATAAGGAGCTTAAGTTCTTCATATTTGGCCCTTAAACCCTGACAATTCCATTGCAAAATGGAGGAAAAAACTATGGTTTATAATTTGGTAGACCCCTTGGATGGAGTCTTCCCATTAGCAGTTTTTGATCTAACACTATTTTTAGGTGGTTTTATTAAAGAGGGTCTTGATAGATTGGGTTTAGCATTTATGATTTTCTTTTTGTCTTTTTGATCTGATTGTTGAGGAGGTTGGTGGACCTCCACTTGAATTTCCGATTTATTTAAATTGACTTCCAGATCAGAAATATCAACAGACAAATCATCATATTTATTTGACGTCGTGATTTTGATATTTCTTATGGAAGGGAGCGAGAGAGATGGAGGTCTCTCTCTTTTCCGATTAGTAGGTTTTGAGCTACCAGGTTTTTGCACCTCCCCCAATACAGGTGCACCTGGTAACTTGGTGTCAGGTGGCATCTCCATCAAATCAGGCAAGGACATGGCCTGGGAGAGGTTAGTACTATTGTTGGTAATGGGGGACGAAGGCTGTACAGAAATGGGCAATGACCCATTTTTAATACACTGTGGCAGAGCCTCAGAAGGTAATATGATTACCTTGACATGCAGTACTTTATTATCAGAGGTTGTATTTCTTTTCTTAGGATTACTGGCAGTGCTAGGTGGGGTTGATGTTTCCTGTGGTAAATTTACCTTTGATTTTAAGGCCTTTGCATAACTGGTTGATTTATTCAACAGTCTTTTTGCATGTCCCACACTTGTGTGTTCTAAACTTGATTTGTTTAGGGCAGCTTCCTCCAACTTATACAGTTCGCATCTTCTATCAGTTGATTTATGATTCAAATTGCAATTTGAACACCTGGCCTCAAGTGTACATTCTCCATGATAAGTTTTGGAGCAAATACCACACATTTTTCCATTTTTGCAAACTTTGGATGGGTGTGCAAATTTAAAGAAATTAAAACATTGCAGGGGCTTTTGTTTGAAAGGCCGAACTTTAATCCTTTCATTTTCAATAAAAAATATGGAAAGGTACATCCTGGAAAGTAAGTATAATCATTGAAGTTCCAGGAACCTTATGCACTTTCCATACATTTAATGGACACATAGAAAGTATCTCTTCCTCTGTAAATTCGTACAGGTCCTTATTAAAGACCACTCCCCTTCCATAACTAAAATTTAGATGAGGTTTCATTTCCAATGTAATTTCATCACTGCCTATCTGTAAGTTAGATAGTATTGCAGACTGAGTCGAAGATTTGGCATGGATGAGATAACTATTCTTCCCAAAACGAGATATATCTCCAGGTGCTATGGTTACTCCTTTTTTTTGGATAAACTTACATATCTTAAAATAATTCCCTATTATCCCTTTAGGTTCAGCTAAGAGCCACATTGGTGGTTTGGGTTTTCTCTGCGAAGGCATGGGTACATTTCTATCTTTTTCAAACCAATCAGCATGTTTGTACACATCCAATTCCTTTGGGACCTTATCACAAAGAGCTCCCATGATGTTCAATTCGTTAATTTTGATACTACTAATATTACTTATGGCATTAAACGCTTCATCATGACTTTCAAAAGATATCCAAGAGTCCCATTTTTCATCTCCAAGTCTCATCCTTATTTCCTTTATCAATCCATAGCACTCAAATGCTCTATATATATCATCATAATTTGTCTCTAATGGGATTTGGGAAACATGAAGGAATCGTAGTTTCCCTGTGTTACCCAAATTGCTAGATTTTTTAACATCAGTAGAGTGGTCCTTTTTAGTTCGAAGGTCGTCAACAGAATTTTCCTTAATTACAGTAGCAGAAGTCGTCAACAGTGCCGGGGGGGAGTCAGCAATTTCAGGGGATGGGGAGTCAGTATTTGAAGGTCCATATTTAAGGGTGGGATTTTCATGTTTTTTGTTGTTGTTTTGTTGGTTTACCTGCTTGAGAATTATATGAAAGTATCATACGTTGGAAAGGAAATTTGTATTCTCCACTATCGGCACAATGAGAGTATACTTCCCAGATGGTCCACTCCATACCCTACCCGAAGGATAGCATCAAACCAGATATAGAGGCACAGGTGTAAGCTAAACCCGCCTGTTAGGACTGAGACCAAGGTAATATGGAATCATCCTTCCCATATCTGTAATGATGGGCTTCCGGCCAAAAGCCAAGAGTCCCACCTCAAGGATTGGATCCCCCCTGGATTCCGATGACCCAACCCTTGAGAGTAGTTCCGCCAAAAAGGTCCAAACCATCTTTGGGATGGCTAAGATCATCCAATACTCTCATATATAGCTTTGAATGCGAATACCTCCCAACCGTGATCCCTTCTCCCATTCATCTAAGCAGGCAGTAATAACGAATGTGGAAATATCCACGCCATTTAAATAAAATAGAGAAAAAATAGATAAATAAATAAATGAACAATTATATATATATATATATATATATATGCATACATCTACATATATATATAACTAAGAAAAATAATAATCATAGAGATAGGACAGCAAGATGAAAGAAAGTTGATAAAATTAGGAGAAGGTCGAAGTAATATTAAGCAGAAGAAAAAGATGAAAAAGATGAAAGAGAGAAATTTAGATTTGAACTGGGGGAGCAATATCCGAAGTTCGAGAGCCCTCTTGCCCGTCACCAAGATTCAGCACGGGAATGAAATGCCGTGCTGAGGCTCAATGACTTCATTAAGGCATTCCCTCATTAAGAGGGGAAAAGTTAAAGAGGTTGGCATGTAACTGCAACAGCATTTTAGGCTACGTCTAATTAAAAGTAGTGTCCTTCTGGGTGGAAAGTTCCGCTATTTAAATAGGCAGTGGTAGCTGTCTCAAGTAAAAATATACTGTATGCAGCTTACCTGATCCTGGATTCACCCCAAGAACAGCTGGTGTATGAACATACTACTCTTCAACTTTCTCTCAAGGTACTTTCAGTCTCACCACTACATACCAAGACCACTGTCATAAAAGTGACCGACCCTATACCCGACCGTGGATTGTTCTCCAGGAATGATCTTCTGTCCTTTAGTCAGGTGGTAAAGAGCCAGGGAGATCCGCGACAAATCCATTTTGTCATTAAGATGTTAGATTGATTTGGGGCTTTCTGGCATCCTGACATTCATCAAGATGATCTACCCCAGAGTTCCAGCATCTCGGGTTCCACGTTCCCATCTGCCATATACTAGATGCTGGTCTGACCTGGAGGTGCACCAGGGTCTACTAGAGAAATGAAACCCAGCTGGCTTGGTAGTCCCTGCAGGCACCTTCAATGTCCTGCTTTACCTAGTTGCAGAGACAGACAAGAATGGTCACTGGGGGATAGGGAAAATGACTGCAATGCTACGACTCATTTGGCACAAATCCTTGATTAGTGTAATCAAGGATATGTGCAGGTGTTGGGAATGTCAGACTTGTGAGGTTTCAGGGGAGGTTGTTGCCCCACCATCCTCGAAAATAGTGACCTTCTACTTTTGAATTGGTCGCAATGGATCTTGTGAGTCTCCCACCCACCAGCACTGATTTTATGAGGTGTATGATGGTAGTCGACCATTGTTTCAAGTGAATGGTGGCAGCACCCCTAAGGTATAAGAGGAGCAGTATGATATGACAAGCACTTGAAGACCGAGTTTTTCCTAATATTCTGCATGTTCCAGTCCGGATATTGATTGATAACAGTCATGAGTTTATGTTCCAGGAATTTACTGAGTTGGAGTTGTACAATGCTGTACATAGGAAAACAACTCCATAAAAACTAGGTGTTCTCCACCTTTTTCCTTCAAGTACCCCCTGAGTTATAAAACAATTTATCCCAACTCTCAGTAATCAGACGTCGAACAAAATGTAATTAAGTGACTAACTCAATATAAATTGGTACAGCATAGATATTATCAAAGAATTCAAAGTTTAATGACCTTATTGAGATGAAACACTGATATTCCAATTGTTTTCGAAAGATACTATAGACAGGTGAAACAATACTTGCCTTATCAACCAATGCTGAACATCAGTGTGAAGGGTGTGCTTATCTGTTACAAACAAGTTTCTCAATTCAAAGCAGTATTAGACAGGCGAAATCGTGGGTCATGTTCCACACTAAGCCGTGATGGATATTTAGTTTTCAAGTTCAACAGCATTGAAAATCCTTGCTGACAAAGTTAAGCACTAGAGAACATCAGCAAAGGTCAGAACTACATCGAATACAACAGGGTGAATCTCACAATTTTAAAACAGATTAGTCAGGGAAAATGCTTCAGATGCATTTTCTGCAAGAGTCGTTCATCAACTCTAATTCTTTTTGCCTTTATCTGGTAAAATGTGCAGATCCACAATGAAAAAGTTTCTAATCAATTTTGATTCCAGTTTTTTCCTCCCTCTCAGCATATTCAACTACCTAAAATATTTTTTTCATCAGCCATCTAAGTACCCCTAGAAATCTACTTTTGAACCCCTGAGGGTTCGTAAACCCCAGATCAAGAACCCCTGATATGAACCATCTAGTAATGGCACAATGGAGCGGGTGAACTGCACCATTGGTAACTTACTGAGGGTGATTCGCACCATTGGTAACTTACTGAGGGTGATTCATGGGGAATTTCAGAAATAGGATCGGTATTTATCCTGAGCTATTATCAGCTAAAACCATTCCCACCACACTGAGATTGGTTGTACTCCAGCTTATAACATACTGAAGTGTGCTCGCCATGTTGCTACCAACCCATTGCTCTCAGCAGAAACGATAGACCCATGAGCTGAAGGACATTGTCAGTGCAATCCCTTTAGGGAGGGTTCTCGATACAGTAAGGAAGGACTCTTCTTGTCACTAGCAATTGTTGTTGATGTTTGTTATTTTGTGTTTGTGTGTGTGTGTGTATATGTATATGTATATGTATATGTATATATATATATATATATATATATATATATATATATATATATATATATATTGAAGGGTGCTAACAATGTTGACAGTAACCCAATGTTTTCAGCAGAAACGAGAGACCCATGGGCAAAAGGACATTGTCGGTGCAATCCTTCTAAGCAGGGTTCTCAATACAGAAGGGAATGAATCTTCTTGTCGCTGACAATTCATGTTGGTGTTGTTTTGTGTGTGTGTGTATATATATTATATATATATATATATATATATATATATATATATGTATATATATATATATATATATATATATATATATATATATATATATAAATATATATATATATAAATATTTATATATATATATATATATATATATATATATATATATATATATATATATATATATAAATATATATATATATAAATATATATATATATATATTTATATATATAATATATATATATATATATATATATATATATATATATATATATTTATATAAATAAATATATATATATATATATATATATATATATAAATATATATATATATATATATATATATATATATATATATATATATCTATATCTATATATATATATATATCTATCTATCTATCTATTATATATATATATATATATATATATATATATATATATATATATATATATATATATATATATATATATAGATATATATATATATAGATATATATATATATATATATATATATAGATATATATATATATATATATATATATATATATATATATATATCTATATATATATATACATATATATATATATATATATATATATATACATATATATATATATATATATATATATATATGTATATATATATATATTATACAAAGATGGTTTCCTGTCTGCGAACCAAACATATGATATATATCATGGCTGGCCAGTTAAACAACCTCTTGAATTCCAAACTCACTTGTTTGCTTTTACATTAAATCTGTTACACTTGGATATATTAATACCCGAACTCTGAGACAGTTAAATAACTCAGAGATAAGTAATATATAAAACACTGAATATCAAAAGGTCTGTTAAGTAGACTAAAAAAAATATGGGGAATTATTTCTACGAATATTCAAGCAACTCAAACTTCAGTTCATAACAGAACACGAGCGAATATGAATTAAACACAAGTGACTGAAATAATACACTCTTTGCAAAAATAAATATTATCTATATAAATATAAATCACAACAAATAAATCAATCCAATTACCAAGTCTGAACAAAACTTAGATTAAGAGAAAAATGGTATGATCTGAAAGTTATATGGTCACTCGACTTGAAAACTGAATCTGAATACAACCTTCGACTGAGATAAAAGGGATAATTCAATGAAAATTATATAATTACTGGTTTCACTTGAAATTAAAACTGAATACAAATACTCAAGTTTGATGTTTAACCCTTTCACCCCCAGTCTCTTTGGAAATTTCCAACCCTTAATCCCCAAGGGGTTATTTTTTCCCCAGCACATTTTGCAGTGTATTTTTTTTAATTGCTCCAACAGCCTTAATTTTTGTCATAGAGAGGTCAGGTTGGTCTCATTCTCTTGGAAAATGCCTGAATTTTCTCAAAAAATTATGAAAAAATATAGTAAAAATAATTTTATAGCATCTTTTAGCAAGGACGTACCAGTACGTCCATGGGGGGTAAAGGGATGAGTTTTGTGAAACATACCAGTACGTCCTTTGGGGGTAAAAGGGTTAATAAAAATAGATAACCAGATCACGATACAAAATCTTTTCTCGTTATTACAGGGCCATTTACAAAAGCTTTACATAATGCCAACACTCACCACAACATCGTGAATTTAAAATCACATGCCAAATTTACAGCAATGTTTTAGTTCACTACACATGATATATGCGGGGGCACAAAATCACTTTGGAGAGGACACGCTATAGGTACTGAACACTTTTAAAACAATACGCTGAGCTGACAGAGCGGGGAGATGGCGATGACTTAAGGCTGGGATTCTCTATTGATCTATGCAACCCTGGCATCACCTTATAAATGAAACTTTGCTACTTCCAGAAACTTCCAGGAAAGTGAGTTCTGGAAGTGTGGGGGCTGAGCTAAGGCATCAGAGTTAACAAGTATTGCACTCTCCAACACATATCCACGCAACAAAAGACGAAATATCACAGTCAGCTAGCTCCACCCACCCTTTTGTCAATAAAATAAAAAAAGAGATGAGATCTATCACTAGGTTTTTCGAGAATTTTTCAAAACACATGGCATATTGCATATTCTCTCACAAACATGACACAACACCTCATAAAAATAGAAAAATATTTACATAAGGCCTTGTTCATGTCTTGTATGGTCACCTAACACTCTCAAACAGGTTACGTAAGACTTTGTAACAAAAATACGTGATATAGAAAGTTAATTCTTAAAAAAACATAAATTTACATATACTGACTTGAATACAATGAAATTAATGACGAAAGTCTTACGTAATTTACTCAAACTTGAATCTACATGAAAGAAACTCATCTGAAGAGCTGGCTAACCTCTTCAATGCACATGTGAAAACATAAATAAATCCTAAATGAACTGCTGTATTTACTCTACACTAGATCAACTTCGTAAGATAGCTCCACCCAAAAAAGATATATTATTCAGGGCCTGAATCCATCGATTCAGAGCGAGATAAATAATCCGCAACCCCGTTTACTTTACCTGATATGTGCTTTACATTAATACAATGCGTTTGCAAACATAACGATCGCTTAGTTAACCTCTGATTATTATTTTTCATGTTATTAACAAAAGTTTAAGGATTATGATCCGAATACACTGTAATCTCTTCCTTTTGTCGTCGATTCACGTAGTTAGATCGGTGGAGTGAGGACATGCTGAAGAAGTGCTCTGTTGAAATTTAACAACAATAGTGGCAAGTTAAAAGTGAAAATCGTCAAGTTAATAATTTCCAACATCATTAAGTTGTATAAATTGGAATCAAAGTCATTGGAATACTAAATAGTGCAAAATTACAAATTAATAGATGATTACAACTGGGACACAGGTAAGAGTTACCAATTATGGTTTTCCCGACTCATTTGGACTTAAATATGGTGTAAACTACAAAAATGTTAGGAGCCATTAAGAACATTAGAAGGAAACCTCATGAAAAGACTGAAACAGGAAAATCAGCTGAAGAAGAAACAAATGAATTTCTACAGATAATGTAGAATACATCAGTATATGATAGTGACAATATGGAGGAAGGTGCCTGTGGAAGAAATGATGAATTAGCGAATGGATCGTTGGTCACCGTGGAATCTGATGACACTGAATTATGTGAGCACTGCAAGACTGTCGTTGCCAATGATGGAATTTGTTGTGATAGATGTCAAAAATGGTATCATTTTGAAAACGCATGTTCTGGGTTAATAGAAAATTTATCACAAGCCCACAGAAGGCTATTGTGTAATGAACATATTTATTACATGTGAAGGAATTGTACTGATAAGTTCAATGAGGATGCAACAAACATACAAAGAAAATTATTGGATGAAGAAGTCGTAATGTACCATCATTTGGTTCAGGTCTTGATGAATAAAATAGAAGAAATGAAGGATAGCATGACAGAATTGAGAAATAAAGTGCAAGAAACAAGAGATGAGATGCAAGAATTAAGAAATGAAATGAAAGAATTCAAAAATGAAAAGAAAAGGAATGAAGATGACATAGATAGGAAGCATCTAACTGGTACATATGCTGAAAAGCTGAAATCAAAGAAAACATTGATTGTAAAATCAACTGATGAGGTTTCAGCAGTTAATAATAAGAAAACAATTATGACCAATTTAAAAGCCCAAGTTGAAAGCACTGCTGAAACAAAAGATGGCCACCTGATCATAAAATTTGCAGATAAACAGAACCTGAAGCAGGCAATCAGAATTGGAACAAGGTAATGTAAAAAATCACTGCTACAGAAAAAGGAAAACTTAAACCGAAGATAAAACTTACAAATGTACCAGAAGATGATGATGATATTATTCAAAGTCTAAAGCTTAAGAACCAGTGGCTAAAAAGACACATTGTAGAAAATGATGATCTGATTATCATGATGCAAGAGAATTCAAGAATGGATAAACATACACTATATTATAAAATGTACACCTAAGATACGTAAAGCAATCTATGAAAATGGAGATAAACTTAGTACCACATATAGAATATGTAATGTTTACGACCATTACAAATGCCAGGAATTTGGGCATAGTGCAGCAAATTGCAAGAATAAACAGTCGTGCCCCAAGTGCGTGGGAGAACATGAAGCGGGACATTGCAGTGCTGTTGAAGTTAAATGCGTAAATTGTGTGAGAAAGAACTATGATGACACAAAACATAAATCCTATGATAGAGTAAACTGTGAAGTTTATAAACAAGAAAATAACAAGAGCCAGAAACAATACTGACCATGGCTTCGATTAAGAAAATATCATGTAATCTAATAAATATACAATCCATTGGCAATAAAACTCATATCATTAAGGAAGTCGTAAGTGATCAAGATGTGGATATTTTCTTATTAACTGAAACTTGGTTGAGTGGTAATGTGAGTGACAGATCGAAAATAAATGAAATGACACCTAAATCTTATAACTTTTATCATGAACCAAGAGAAGACAAAAGAGGTGGTGGCATTGGAATCTTAATTAAGAAATCATATAAAGTTACAGTAAGAAATCATCTCATAGTTAATTCATTTGAATATATGAATATTAAAATTTTATCTTGAAATGTAAATCTACAAATAGTTATACTCTATAGACCACCGAGCAAAAGCAAAAGAATGTTCTTAGATGAATTTAATAACTTACTAGATACATTGAACGATAATCAAAATATAGTTATATGTGGTGATTTCAACCTACATCTTGATAACAGAGTATACCCATATGTCAATGAATTTAGAGAATTGATTGACAACCACAAAACAGCTCAGTCTAATCATATACTAGATCTAGTTATAGTAAACAAAAACAACAACATCATACTAAATATGGAGATTGAATCTTACTGCTCTATATCCCCAATGCATAAGTTAATGTCTTTTGAAATAGATGTTAGAAAAAATAATGCAATACAGAAGGAAATCAGATACAGAATTAAGACTAACTTTGATCCAAGAGAGTTCATTGAACAAAGCCTAGAGGATATAAAAGGGATAACGCCAGTCTGTAACTGTGAAGAGAATCACACCCTCGTAGAGAGACAATCCTGTATAAACTGCATTACTGATAGAAGTAAAACTATATTTGCAACTAATTATAATAATAGGTGCCCGGAAATAACAAAAATAATCACAATTAAAGAAAAATCGAACTGGTTTGATAATGAATTACATGAAGAAAAAAGAGAAAAAGAAAAATTGAGGATAAATGGAAAAGAAGTAAAAATAATGAAAACTGGCAACATTACAAAGCAGCTAGAAATCGCTCCAATTACCTTATCTTAGTTGAAAAAAGGCCTATTATAAAAAAGTGTGCAATGAAAATGACCCACGGAAAATACATAAGAACCTAAAGAAAGTATTAGGTCTAAAGACAGAAATAGTATTGCCTGACATAACTAATGATCCTAAATGCCTAGCAGATGATTTTATTGATTATTTTGAAGAAAAAATAAATCAAATCTGCTCCATTTTTCACAACATCGGCACAACAGAACGAAGGAATACATCAGCAACAGGTGTAAGTAAGCTAAGGGTATTCAAAGAGTTAAGTCAGTGATTATATGAGAATAATAAAGTAAAAAAAAACCTACTGCGGAAATGACCCACTTCCAATTAACGATGTAAAAGATGCAGAAAATTTCACCAGACTACAAGAGACCTACCAAAACATGGTAAATATGAGTATAACACAGGCAGTTTTCCCTGATTGGGAAAAAAGTTGCATGTATCAAGCCTGTGTTTAAAGGAAAAGGTGATGCAGACAATTTAAGTTCATATAGGCCAATATCAAATCTGTCATATTTTTCGAAAATTATTGAAACTGCTGTACACGAACAAACCTGGAAACATCTGAAAAAATCTAATGCCATACCTGATGATCAATCTGCATACAGAGAAAATTACTCCACAGAAACAACAGTGTTAGCGATTAAAAATGACATAACAGAAATTATAACAAATGACAAGTGTTGCATTCTTGTGATGCTTGATCTAAGTGCAGCATTTGATACTGTAGAACATACATATCTGATAGAAGACCTTAAAGCTGTGGTCATCGTAGAACGAGCATATGACTGGTTTGTGAGTTATCTTGAAAACTGCAAAGTTAAAGTAGTAATATCCAATGTTGAATCTGAGACAAGAAAACTAACCAAAGGGGTGCCTAAAGGCAGTGTACTAGGTCCTCTCCTGTTTGAAATTTACACGATTGAACTGGCAAATATACTTGAAACTCACAGAGTTAAATTTAAAATATACGCTGATGATACACAATTCTATTTCCCAATAGAATCAGTTGATGAAGTTAAAAGAAAGATACATGAAATAATGAATGACATTAAGGCTTGGATGTTAACAAAAAAGCTCAAGCTCAATGAAGATAAAAGTGAATGTATTATTTTTGGAAATGAAAGATATAAAAAGAATCAAATGCTTCCAACGAATTAAAATAGGTCAATCGATCATTGACCTTAAGAAATCTGTCAGAAATCTTGGAGTAATCATGGATGATAGACTGACAATGAATGAACATATAAATAATATGGTAAGAAATTGTAACTATCATATAAGAAACATAGCATTTATTAGTAAATACTTAGATGAAAAATCTATGGCCATACTCATTAATCACCACATATTTTCAAGAATTGATTACTGCAACTCACTGTTCTATGGCTTACCAAATTATCAGCTGAAGAAAATTCAGAGAGTACAAAACAGAGCTGCTAGATTAGTAAAAGGACTACACAATGGGGAAAGAGTTACCCCTGCACTAATTGAATTACACTGGCTGCCGGTAAAAGCGAGAATTGAATACAAGCTACTCTTACTAACATTTAAGATACTGAACCAAAATATCTAAAAGAATGCCTGAACAAACTAGAACTAGAAACAAATGTTAACATAAGACACAAGAGTGACAAACATAGGCTATCTGAACCAAGAACAAATAGTAAATTTGGTGAAAGGGCTTTTAGCTACTGTGCGCCTAGACATTATAATAAACTGCCAACTGAAATGAAGGACATAAAGGAAGCAATTGAATTTAAGAAGAAAGTAAAGACATTACTTTTCACAAGATCATATGATTTGGAAGATGCTACAATCAAAGAATTGTATAAGTTATAATGAAAATGTTTCGTTAGATGATTAATATGGACCTGCCCGAGAAGTAGTTCACTCGACTTCAGTGGAGGGTTGGATTTAAACCCAAAACAAGTAAACAAGTAAAATAAAAACTTGTTTATCGCTGCAATCAGCGACCGCAGTTCCGTTTCAACTGTCGAGTCGGCTCGTTGCTTCTTCTTCAACTTCGACGTCATAAAGCAAACAGGGTGAAGAATTCCTTCCTTATCAGACAGCTTCAATCCCGTTATCCGACGCATCCACTTGGATAAGGATTTTCTCGTTTAAATCCGGTGCTTGATGTATCGGTTTCTTAGTTAATATGGTCTTCCTTAGATTTTTCCTTTTCCCTGATATCTCGATAACGTAGGTCCAGTCACTGCTCTCCTCCAAAATCCGGAATGATTAGGTAGTAGGGAGGCCAGGACACAAGCCACCCGTTGAGATACTACCGCTAGAGTTATTGGATCATTTGACTGGCGAGACAGTAATACATTGGATTCCTGTCTCTGGTTACGGCTCATTTTTTCTTTGCCTACACATACACCGAACAGTCTGGCCTATTCTTTACACATTCTCGTCTTTCCTCATACACCAACAACACTGAAAACACCAAATACTTCTTTTCCGATCAAATGGCTACTTATTGTACTGTAATTGTTCAGCGGCTACTTTCCTCTTGGTAAGGGTAGAGAGAGACTTCAGATATGATAAGCAGCTATTTTAGGACACTCAAAATCAAACCATTGTTCTCTAGTCTGGGGTAGTGCCATAGCCTCTGTACCATGGTCTTTCACTGTCTTGGGTTAGAGTTCTCTTGCTTGAGGGGACACTCGGGCACACTATTCCATCTTATATATATATTTTTTTCATTTTTTATGTACTGTATATATATATATATAATATATATATATATATATATATATATATATATATATATATATATATATATATATATATACTGTATATTTCTTTACTTTTTTCTTACTCATTTTATTAAAATGATGTGTTGGGCAGGCTTAATAGCAAGGCCATGGATGTCTGGTGGTTTATGAAGAGGTTGTCTTTTCCTTATCCGATTCCTTTCCTTTTCAAAATCATCCTTACTCCTCCCTTCAGTTGAAGTGGCTATCCTGGAGGGTATTTAGCCTTGCATGGTGTATTGGCTCCTCCGTGTTGACCAGTTTTCCGTCTTTTCTTCTATAGGCTATGGGTTAGATCAATCATTTTATTTATATTTCTATACATGTTGTTCTTGTTATAATTCTTGTTAATTTGGTTTTTAAGTATGATGTATCTTTTTTTTACTACTATTAATTCTTATGCTCTCTGGAGACATTGAGCAAAATCCGGGACTAGTACGTCCTAGATTTCGTCAATGTCACCTACTGTATTGCAATATTCGTGGGCTTCATACAAATATTCAAGACCTAACAGTTGCGTACAGACAGTATGATTTTCTTTCGTGCTTAGAGCTTTTGCACAGAGAGTTTATGCTTCAACTGAAAAAGATTACAATTTAACCATAAAAGAAACCTTTTCTGGTACAACCCAGGAACATAGGTGGTGGACTACCCTTAAATCTGCACTCTTTGGTGTAGATGAAATAGTTCCTCCTTTACTTAAACTAGATGGCTCTGTCACTAACTGTCCAAAGGAAAAGGCAACCCTTTTGGCAGATGTATTTGACAGCAAGCAGAGTACAGTAATGAGAAACTCTAACTTCCTCATTCCTGTTTTCCTAAGGCTAAACTAACTAGTTTAGCTTTTCAATGTCATGAAACTAAAGCTCTCTTTATGGATCTTGATGGTTATGGAGGTGTAGACCCAAATGGTATTTTTCATTTGTTTTTTTTTATAGGAAATGCATATTTCTTAGCGCCAAAGTTATCTGTTATTTTGTGCAAGTTAGCAAGAAGAGGAGCTTTTAGCACTTTTTGCAGAATTGGTAATGTTACTCCACAATGTAAATGTGTTTGTGGTAGCTCAAGTCCAACCTTATTACTGCCCAGTCTCCATAACTCCGATATTATATAAAGTTTTTGAGCGTCTTTTGGCAAACCATCTTAATAGGTTTGCTGAAGGTAATCATCTGTTCCCTAGTTTGCAATTTGTTACTTGGACTCCTTTTAACTTGGGCGTTACTTTGAGTGGAACCAACGGAGAGCTGCCTGCAGCATGGAGTCTCTTAGCTTTTTCTATGTGTTGCTCTTCCTATTCCGCATTAGATCAAGGGGCTTCCTTCACTTTCACGAGCTTGTTCGACATCGTTACAGAGAAGCATGTCAAGAAGTTGGAGAAAGCCAAACTTTATCTAGAATTTCTTCAGTACAGTCAATTGAGTAACATTGTACCCAATTTTGTAAAATTTAAACTGTATAGATCAGCATTATATCAAACGCCATTTTATATATATATATATATATATATATATATATATATATATATATATATATATATATATATATATATATTTATATACAGTGTATATATATATATGTATATATAAATATATATACTGTATATATATATATATATATATATATATATATATATATTATATATATATATATACACACACACACACACATCTATATATATATATATATATATATATATACACACACATATATATATATATATATATATATATATATATATATATATATATATATATATATACAGTATATATATATGTATATACTGTATATACATATATATATATATATATATATATATATATATATATATATATACACACACATATATATACCACACATATATATATATATATATATATATATATATATATATATATATATATATATATATATATTTCTGATAAATCGCTGGAACGTGCAATGTCTGAAGATGACAGCGAGCTTTGTGGAATAAAGGAAACGGAGATTTGACAAGCGCTTTCGTGTTATTATTACATCTCTTTACGGATACAAAGAAACCTCTGTGAAGACGTAAATACAGAATAAAAATAAGCAAATTACTTGAAAGTAGTTTTTTAAAAACATTATTCACTGATACTACATCCAGTTTGTACATTCCTGAAATGGTGTTAAGCAGATCTTCGAAATTTTTCCCAATTAAACATGTTTCAATACTATTTAGTTTAACAAAATCTTTACAAAATATAAGTTCTTTAGCAGCTTTCCAATTAATGCTATGGTTGCAATTATTCATATGCTGAAAAATACTGCTGGTAATGTTACCCGTTCTTATATTATAGTCATGCTGTTTTAATCTAGTTTCTAGTGCATTGCAACTTTGCCCAATACCGGTATATCATTTATTAGACTCTGCATTGAATTTCATAAATATGTCCGTTCCTCTGCTTTGGGCAATTTTTAATCAGTATATTCTTGAGTGTGCTGTTTTAAAAAATTACGTTAATTCTAACAGGTTTCAATATTTCAGGCAGATGTACAAACTGTTTGAAAAAGGTAAAACAAGGAGGGTTTTCACATTAAAATAATTGTTGTTAACAAATCCATAAAAAAAGTTTTCTTTGCCTTTTGACAAGCTTTGTTTATGAAATGTGATTGATATTTTGAAATGAATGCGATTTCGTGAATTTTATTAAGCTCAGCTTCATGGAAATCAGGGCAGCTTACTTGCAGTACCCATATAAACATGGATGAAAAAACCCATTATTATGGTTGATGGGTGATGATTAGAATGTAATTTTAATTTTTTCCTGAATGATTTGTTTACTATGTGTGTCTTTAGACTTTATTTGTAAAGTATGAGGGTAGGGAGTATAAATTACTGACCATTTTAATTATAGTATGTACATAATCATTCCCATTTAATTTGTCATCCTATCCTCTCACTGAATTTAATTTTCTAACCCAGTGCTGAAAACTAAGAATTTTGATGTACTGTATTATAAAGTATTATATGGGAAAATTGTGTGAAGGGACTGATACATTTAATTTCATTTTTTATGCATATTCTTTGTTACTTTTAATTCATCATCCTTTCCCTCTACGGGATTCTTTTTTTGTAATGATATTGATGTTCTTAAAAATGAAATTGTTTTTGATATCCCGAGTAGGGCATTGCTGTTAGTTAAGAGACATTTTTTCAGATGAGCTGAAAGGCTAGTTGGGGGAATATAATAACAGCCTTTAAGAAAAAAATTGACACAGAATTTTGTTATTTACTAATTTTTATGTATGAATGCACCCTTAACCACATTTTAAAAATGCCCCAAATAAGCTTTTTTTTTTTTTTCTTTCAGAACTGGCAGCTTGCCTCTAGGTGTACGAGGCAAGCCTTTTTCATTAATACGAGTTGGAGATTGGTAATCAAGATCTTCCAATAAGGCTGTCTTGGTACGGGAGGAAATGACAGGCTCAACTCTAAAGTTCTCCTGGGAACGAGATGCTTTCACTGCTCTAATAGGAGACACTTCTATAGGGGTGAACATCTTATCTGCATAGTCTGACAAAAATAAACAAACACTCAGCACACTCGAGGGCGAGGGAGATCTAAACATAACAGCATAATCTGGTAGCAAAGCATCTAATGGATTCGGCTCAGGGAGCACAGTAGCCATAGCCAGAGGATCCGAAATACGAACATGATCCATTTCATATTGCAAATCATTAACACTAGGTGATAACATGGAAATGTAAATACCGCCATCGCCCTTTCATGACAAAAACCTCTGAAGGCTCCTGATATGAAGAACTAAGTGTAAAAATAACATTTGTCACTGAAGCTGCCTTACGTTCTTTCTCACTGCTAATAGAAGGAGGGGAATGATCTCTCTTGCCTCCCTTCTTATGGCGCGAATGATATCTAATCCACTGGGAGGATGACCACTCATTACAATACTCACACGGAGATTTCACCGGACATCTTTTCCCTTGACATGACAGATATACCGAGCGAGGGTCCACTTTTATCTGGCTCGTGAAGTTACCACAGGAGGGGCAATTACGGCTCGGGAGGCAAAGCATCAAATTTGACACAGTCAAAAGGCACACACTCTTAACTCACAAATAATGAATAAAGCAAGTGTCAAGGAATTGCATTTAGACACAGAAGAAATAAGTACTGGTACTATAAGGGTGAAGAGCACGCGATGCAGTTATGTGATCATGTGAAGGCAGGCACGTCCAACTACTTTCACAACAAGAAGTGTTGTGAGTAAATGCTTGATACAAGCATGGCGCGCCATGTACAGCAGTTGCCTAGCAATCCAACAACGTAATCTACCAATTTCATTTTGATTGTCTGGCTGCAGAAAATGAAACCAGAAGTAACCCCGTATATATCACTCAGAAGTTTCTATCCTTGTAGGAGTAAATAGGGCATACAAGGTAAGCCAAAGAAATAGTTACATTACATAAAAAAATATACAGCAGAGAGACAATCACAGTCAATAAAACTTTAGAAGACAAGGACATAAATGATATTCCTTATGGCAACAAATACTGCATTGGATAACAGAATACGTACCAAGCAGCGAAGCAAACAGATTGGCAGCATCGGTCTTTGTTGGATTAAGGGGGAGAAAATCTTCAAATACGGCAGGCTTATTACGTTTGCCTTTTTTCAAAACATGCTGCGCTAATTCTGCATGGCTGAGGTGGTACGATTTTGGAGTCAGGATTCTATCAGCACTATACGTTATTTTCCTCGACCTTGACGGCAACTGCGACGAGCGATCGTTGTCACAACTCACGCTTTGAGCGAAGGGAATATCACTTACTACAAATTCTTTAGTTCCTTGGAAGCCTGCTGTTTCTTTCGGAGTCTGCTCCATCCTGGGAATTCCTAGTCCTACTGGTCTCCCTGCTGTGGGAAGCAACTTAGATGGGACATCTTTGCTGAGGGGAAAAGGGTGGTCGTCAAATTGGGTAAAATTGAACAAATAACGAAAGTAAATTACAATATTAAGAATATCCTTACAAAATTTCTTAATCATCCACCCATTCATATTGAGCTCTGTATATAGTTTCAAATAACTTACAGCCAAAACATATGGCTAACTGAAAGCAAGAGGTTATATATACTGTACTGCATTAATTAGTTTTAAAATTTATTTCATCAGACAATGGTTGGGAGGGGTAAATGTGAATGGGAAAAAAAAAAAAAAAAAAAAAAAAAAAAAAAAAAAAAAAAAAAAAAAAAAAAAAACCTAGAATTATCATTCTACCAAAAATTACTGGTACAGAAAGTCCTCAACTTACAAACTTAATAGGTTCCAAGAAGCTGTTTGCAAGTCAAATTTTGTTAAATTTTGGCCTAGGGTAGGCTTCACCTAACTCGCATACCTATGATTTTCAGTTGCAAAAGCCAATATATATATATAAAATTTAAAGTAATTTGTATTTTTCCTAATGATACAAACCTTGAGCCCTTTATTAACCCTGGATAGGTACGCTCCTCGGACACCCCTTTAAGGGTATACTCGGACGCGCGCGACCCCGACGCCAAAATAAATTCTTGAAAAATCAGTTTTTGCAGTAACCTCCTTTTTTCTTTTGCCAAAAAAAATCTTCAATGAATGCTTAAAACAACTGTAAAGATAAATACTACTCATCTGCAGAAAAACTATTTATTATAAATATTTTAAAAAATTAAGTAGAAAAAAAATACCTTACATAAAAATTCATAAAAAAAAAGTTTATACATATATACACAAATCCTTTTAGAATTTGATTCTTGAATGTTTAGGACACATCTTGATGTATTTTGGATGAAGTCAGACCCATGGAGGTGAAGATCTGAAATGAGGAAAAAAGGGTAACTTTTTTGGCCAAAAAAATTTGTCCAAATTTCATGAATTTTTTTGGGTACCCAATGAAATAGGAAGTGGCTAATTTTTTTAGGGAATAAACATATGTTATCCTAAAATAGAAATATGTAAAAAAATCTTCATTATTTTGTAAATTACATTTATATCAGGGGCCATATCTAAAGGTAATTTTTTGAGTACTTAGAAATTTCGTAAAAAAATACATATATTTAATATATAATATGATATTTATGCAGGTAAAAATATACCAAAATATCACAAATTCTATAGGGAACAAGAATATATATAGATAGGGCAACTTACGCTTCGGATATGTCCACAAAATGGCCGCCAACCACACTGACTCAGACTCCCTAATCTGCCACTTGAAATGTAGGAAGGGTATGTCAATTTCAAGGTGTTATTTATTAATCTAATTATTCTTGGATATGCATAAAAATTGTATGGTGGGTTGCTGGATAATTTTCGATTATTTTACGACTATAAAATTAAAATTCTGACCCCAAAAAAAAAATTTTGAAGGGAAATAAAATCGAAAAAAAAAATGTAAAACAATATAATATTTTAGCTAAAAAAATTTGATGATACTCAATCAAAAAAGAAGTAAACAAAATTTTCCGACAAATAAACATCTAGATGAATCATTACTCTGTGATAGTTCCTTAGTACGTAGTAATTTTGAAAGAAATGGGAAAAAACGAAAAAATGGCAATCACCGGAAAATCGAACACATACCTATATATACGCCATATCTGGCTAAAAAAAAGATAGGCATGGGTAGCCAGATCATCTAGAAACACTTTCCAACACTATAAAAATATAAGTTTTGCGACACTACTTGCCAATTCCTTTCGGTAACATGACTAAGCAAAAAAATGCAAAACAAATAAAAAGGGGCACTCGCGGAAAAATGGCTCGGAAAAATGGCTAACATTCTAATATACGGCATTTCAGAAGAAAAAAAAATTCAGCCACGTGCTAGGCAAACCATCAAGGCACATTTTCCGACAAATAAACATCTAAATGAATCATTACTCTGTGATAGTTCCTTAGTACGTAGTAATTTTGAAAGAAATGGGAAAAAACGAAAAAATGGCAATCACAGGAAAATCGAACACATACCTATATATACGCCATATCTGGCTAAAAAAAAAAGATAGGCATGAGTAGCCAGATCATCTAGAAACACTTTCCAACACTATAAAATTATAAGTTTTGCGAAACTACTTGCCAATTCCTTACGGTAACATGACTAAGCAAAAAAATGCAAAACAAATAAAAAGGGGCACTCGCGGAAAAATGGCCATTCTAATATACAGCATTTCAGAAAAAAAAATTTCAGCCACGTGCTAGGCAAACCATCAAGGCACATTTTCCGACAAATAAACATATAAATGAATCATTACTCTGTGATAGTTCCTTAGTACGTAGTAATTTTGAAAGAAATGGGAAAAAACGAAAAAATGGCAATCACAGGAAAATCGAACACATACCTATATATACGCCATATCTGGCTAAAAAAAAAGATAGGCATGGGTAGCCAGATCATCTAGAAACACTTTCCAACACTATAAAAATATAAGTTTTGCGACACTTCTTGCCAATTCCTTATGGTAACATGACTAAGTAAAAAAATGAAAAACAAATAAAAAGGGGCACTCGCGGAAAAATGGCCAACATTTTATTATACGCATTTCAGAAAAAAAAATTTCAGCCACGTGCTAGGCAAACCATCAAGGCACATTTTCCGACAAATAAACATCTAAATTAATCATTACTCTGTGATAGTTCCTTAGTACGTAGTAATTTTGAAAGAAATGGGAAAAAACGAAAAAATGGCAATCACAGGAAAATCGAACACATACCTATATATACGCTATATCTGGCTAAAGAAAAATAGGCATGGGTAGCCAGATCATCTAGAAACACTTTCCAACACTATAAAATATAAGTTTTGCGACACTACTTGCCAATTCCTTACGGTAACATGACTAAGCAAAAAAATGCAAAACAAATAAAAAGGGGCACTCGCGGAAAAATGCCCAACATTCTAATATACGGCATCTCAGATAAAAAAAAAGACATGCACGTGTTAGCCCAACCATCAAGGCACACTTTCTAACACATAAACATGAAAAAAAAATCAATAATATACGGCAATTCCTTACTACGTAGTAAATCTTTACAAATATTGAAAAAAAAAACAGAAATTGGCAACCGCAGTTAAATACCCAATATACCAATAACTACGTCGTATCTGACAAAAACAAAGTCACGCATGGGTAGCCAGATCATCTAGACACACTTTCCAACACTAAAAAAGCAAAAGCTTTACGACACTATTTGGCAATATCTTACGGAAAAATGACTTGGCAAAAAAATGAAAAAAAAATGAAAAAGGGGCACTCGCGGTAAAATGGTCCTCGTGGTGATGAACGACATTTTAACTAAAAAAGAAATCATGCACATGGTAGCCAAACAATCCACAAAGACTTTCCACAACTGATAACCTATACAAGTTGCACCATTCTACGACAATTTCATAATACGTAATAACTTTGATAATTATGCAAATTACCTTAGAAGGGTAAACTCGGTCGCGCTCGACCCTGACGCGTCTCAGAAATCGGGGAAGGAGTACAGCTACAGCAATGCACATCTGGACACTACTAGAGCGTGTAGGCGAGACACCTACTGCAGGTCGATCACCCACAAATTCAGTCACGGGGGTGAGTCACGTGAGAAAAACCTCTTTTTTTTTGACGCTCGGGGTCGCGGACGACCCACTGTACCGTTCCAGGGTTAAGGAATATACTTTCAGCAAAATTGAAAGACTAGCCATGACACTTTTAGTGAAGTATAACTACCCCATAGCTAGTTAGGGTGGGGGTGTCTCATCACTTTTGAATGCAGGCAGGACATGAAAGGAATAGGTGTTGGCCGGAAAAATTTGTATAAAGAGCTTAAGGTTTATATCGTTAAAAAAAATACAAATTACTTTAAATTCTTTATTGTGAGGGTGAGAACGGGTGCAAGAAATGAGTTAGCAGCTATAATGGATATGAATGTGTTGAGGTGGTTTGGCAGTGTTGAGAGAATGGAAAATGGCTGTCTGCTAAAGAAGGTGATGAATGCAAGATTTGATGGGAGAAGTACAGGAGGAAGGCTAAGGTTTGGGTGGGTGGATGGATGGAGTGAAGAAAGCTCTGGGTGATAGGAGGATAGATGCGAGAGAGGCAAGAGAGCGTACCAGAAAATAGGAATGAATGGCGAGTGATTGTGATGCAGTTCCGGTAGGCCAAGCCGCTTCCTCCGGTCACCTTGGATGACCGCGTAGGTAGCTTCATCTGTGGTGGATAACATGGGAGGGTGGGCTGTGGCACCCTAGCAGCACCAGCCAAACTCGGTTGAGTCCCTTGTCAGGCTGGGAGGAACTTAGAGAGGAAATGTCCCCTTGTTTCTCTTGTTTGTTGTCGGCTATCCCCCAAAATTGGGGGAAAGTGCCTTGGTTTATGTATGTATTGTTTCCGGTGCTAATACAAACCCTTTCACTCTTTATTAAAGAAAACTCACACCTAAGGTGGGTGGAAGACCTAACCAACTGGCTGGTTTTTGACCATGGTTTTCCAACACATTATGCATGGCTAAAGAGGAAACCATGGCACCTTGCTTTAGCGGCCTGAGCAAACCGTGTGACCGTGCGATACTAGCAATGTGACTTCTCTGGGTAAGAATTTTCAGAAGCCGTAGGATTTTTTGAACCAAACATAAATATTATCCAAATCCCACCTCACAAAGGGGAATGGAGACATCAGTATACATTTCTATATCGGCTTACACGAGGGAAATGGTTATTACCTGCAGACAGTGGAGGCCAGCTTGCAGAGTACCATAGGTATTGTTCCCCAAGGGAGGGGAAGGTAAAAGAAAGGGGCCAGTCCTTATCACCATTCATCCCCAGACTGAATCCAGGGTAACTTCTGCCCTCTACCATCTGCTACTTGTTCATAAAAGAGCTTGAGGTGTTTTAACAATTTGTTGTGCAGTCACCAGTGGTACGATGGAAAACATCTCCGTGTTCCTGTGGGGTACGTCATTGCAGGTAATGGGCGGTGAAAAGCGTCTGACCTTCCTCATGCCCACTAGAGGGTCTTAAGCCACAGACTAGTTTTCCTGGACTGCTAGAGACGTACTAATGCCTTTAGCTTCTTGAGCTCTAGGTTTCCGTGTCTGTGGAGAGAATCCGGATTCAAGACCAGGTCCAAGACCTTGCGAATACATGACAAGATTTGAAATCTTTACGATTATCCTTTTTACTTTGTTCATGCTGCCAGACAATCCATTCACTCGGGGATGAACTTTTCAAGTTCATTTAAGCTGACACTTGCTGATCTGGGTCATCAGTTACGTTAAGTTGATTCTCAATGCGGAAGGGTACGATTCTTGAATCCGTTACTGCCAGATATTTAGTCTTGCGATAAGCTTAGGAACATTACCTGTCTTTATCCCAATGAAACATCGAAAGGAAGACCATGAAGTTTACTGAAAGACTGTTTAGGGTAGGGTGAAGACCTGATGTCTGTCGTAACTGTTTGTAGGGAGCTCCCTTAGAGACAGTCGAACATTAACCACTTTCCATGGAGGTGGTCTAACTTCCGACTGAGGGCAGGTAAGCTCGCAACTCCATAAGTAAAGATAGAATTACAACGTTGATGAAAAATTAACTCCTTTCAATCTAAAGGCAAGGCTCAAGGCTGAGCGATAGCCTTTTACCACCGACACTAAAAGGAATTTTTTCCTCCTGAAGGTACACAAGAAGATCGCTATTGCATGGAATAGTGGCATCAAAAGGAGGGAAACGGAAGACTGACCACTTTGCTGATACACTGTAGTTAAAGATTTCTGGAGATATGAGGACATCTTTTTTGTCATGTGTTGTAAAAAACCTCTATGCGAGGTGATGCTGGAAAACCTTCCAGATTGAAGACATAAGGATGTGGTACAGTAACCCATGCCCCTCACCTATTCACGGATCAACCTTCCTGGGTTTTTCTATAGATAAATTATCTACTAGGTAATTGAGAAAATTTTATATATTTGCGAAGATTTTCTTTTTATTCAGTATATAAATAACAGATCATAAAATTTTTCCTTTTAATATCATGCTTATTTATTTGCAAAAAATTTTATATCAACAAGTACATTTTCTAGTTAAAGTACAAGGAACATTACTTTATTGTATTTAGTATATGAACACACAATACTACTATGCATTTAAAAAATTTCTGTAGCGATATATTTTTCTTTCATTTCGGTAAATAATAGATCATAACATATTTTTCCCTTAAATCTCATGATTATTCATTTACAATTAATTTTACAGTAATAAGTACTGTAATGTACATTTTTAAGTTAAAAAACACAATGAACAGGACTGTATTGTATGTACAAACGCACAATTCTACTACGCATACCAGACACAATGATTTATTTTTCTTTCATTTCGGTAAATAAATAACAGATCATAACACATTTTTTCCTTTTAATCTCATAATTATTTATATACAATTAATTTTATATCAATAAGTACATTTTTAAGTTGAATAGCACAAAAAGTAAGGTATTGTATGAATGAACGCATAATACTTCAGCGCATATCAAACACATTAGCGATTTATTTTTATCTCATTTCGGTAATCGAATAAAATATCGTAACACATTTTTTACTTTTAGTCTAATAATTATTAGTCTACAATGATTTTGATATTAATAAGTACATATCTAAATTAAAAATCACAATGAACTGCACTGTGTGGTATATACAAATGCACAATGCTACTACATATGCATCTCAAACGTATAAGCTATTTACTTTTCTTTCATTTTAGTAAATAAATAACATATATTTCCTTTTAGTCTAATACCTTATTTACAATTAATCTTATATCAATAAGTACATATTCAAGTTAAAAAACAATGAACAGTACTTTCTGGTATGTACGAATGCACAGTGATACTACGCATATCAAACACATTAACGATTTAATTTTCTTTCATTTCGATGAATAAATAACAGACTGTAATGCATTTTTTCTCTTTAATGTCATGCTTACAATTAATTTTAAATCAATATGTAAATATTTAAGTAAAAATCTCTCTCTCTTTTTCTCTCTTAATATAATTGTATTTAACTTGGGTGTTCTTTCTGCTTTTACATAACTGTAATTCAAAAATATTGTGTGCGCTCATGTGTGTGTATGTGAGGCTCTTTAGTTACTAACACCCATAATATACAAGTACTGTATACTCTACATACCTACACGTAGCCTTCATATTAACAACAAAGAATCTTGCTTGTATTGTATGACAATAAATATCTTAAAAATACAAGTGTATAAAAAACAGGTAGATTATTTATTGACATATCATCAATGAATCTTGCATGCATTACAGTAAGTTAGCTAAAAAATGTGTGTAAAAAACCAGGTAGGTTATTTATTGTATGTACTGTGCTGTATTGTAAAATAAGTTCTCTACAGTTAAAAATATGAGGGAGTTAAAAAAAACGGGTTTTTTACTGTATGCATGAAAGAAAATTTACTTGTCTATAGTAAGGGTAACATTAATAAAGTATATACAGTATGTATGGCACAGTACTGAATATTTAGTATATGTGCAGCATTGTCCTTTATGTATTATGCTATGGTAGTTTGTTAATTGATGTTCATGAGCCACATTCAATATATTTTTCGGGAAAACGTCTTAAAACTATTTTTAAATGTATCTAAATTATCTATGACATTTTTCATGATATTGCAAGTTTTATATATCAAAATAGGCAGTTATAAGCCTTTTTAAATGGTATTTTAAGTATTCACGGTTTTCCTCTATGGGGGGGGGGGGGGGTTTCTGGTCTCTAACCCTGCAAATCCAGGAGGGGGGTAACTGTAGATCTTAAGCATGTTGTCTGAGAACATCGTGACATGGAAGGAATTCTCTCGGGACTTCTGTTGTCAGCTGAAGAAGGTCCATAGACCATCCCACATGATCCCATAACGAGGCCACGATGATCATAGCTTAGCTGAAGGAAGCACCTGCCTTGTCGAATACTCTTCTCGTCAGGCAGATTAGGGGACATGCATGGACAGCAATAGCGTCCCACCGTTGTAGAAATACATCCTGCAGATGTGCTTGAGAGATGTTGCATGCCGATCCCTTATTGGAGGAAGCCACAAAGTCAGGACTTTATTGGTTAACTAGATCACTCAGAATAGATTGGGATGAAAAATGCTGATAGGGATACTGAGTCATCTTCAGTCAAATCTTAGGATTTCAACTGATAGATGGCAAAGGTGCTGAAAAGGTAACGCCTTGCTTGCAACGTAAGACACCACCGTGGTGTTGTCGCTCATCAAGACCACAGAGCAAACCGCCCGGAGGTGATGAATCTGTTGCAGGGCCAAAAAGGGTACCCTCACACAGGAGGATTATGTGCCAGAATACTTCGGACTTGGGACTTGGACCAGAACCCGGAGGCCAAGTGAGGCTGTAGAAGGGCCCCCTACTTCTTTTGATGCATCCCTGAAGTGCATCAATACTGGTAAGAGGAGAGAGAAAGTCTAACCCCCCATTAGGATGATATCTGATGTCCACAGCTTCTTATCTCTTTTGCTCAAGCCCTGAAGGTCAGGTGGGTCCTTACTAGGTCCAAGCGGACTTCTATTGTCTTCTGTTGGTCGCCGTAAGCTCCCAGGCAGACAGGTGGCCTATTAAACGGAGTCACTGACATAGTGGCATAGAGACTAGTAGTAAGAAGGGGATTCATGGCTTCTTTAGACACTGTTTCTATCGGACGGAAAATTTCCTAGTCTGATGTCTTGTATCACTCCTAGGTACACCAGCTTTGTTTTTACTGCAGGGATGAACTCAAGATTTTGCTACAACCCTCAGATTTCAGCAAAACTCGAGAAGATTAACTCAGCTTTGAAGAAAGGAAAGCTCCAGGGTCAACTAGAAATAGCCAGTACGCACAGTGTCTTAACAGACAGAAGTTTTCCTGCGAGTCCTGTTTCACACTAGGGAGAAAAATCTGTGACCAAATGGAGTAAGTGTGACCATGTTGAAATACGTTCTGTTAAACTGGTATTGTTGATCAACTAGGATGATTCTTAAAACTTACATTTAGACGAATGAACTGGAATCTGGCGGGAACATCCAAAACTTGGTGAAGGATAACTTTCCCTCGGAAGGGAAGTTGTTTAACACCCAGACTTTCTGGCAAACACTCTATGCTTCCTGTCAGCAAGCCAAGGTCAAATTGATGGTAGTCAACAAGCTCTGCCAACGGGGTATGGGCAAGAGCATAAGAGCCACACATGAAGTTTTTGTCTACCATTTAAAAGATGTAAAAAGCAAATTAACAAAATACAAAATAAGTGACCCAAATGGTTAGAGAAAGGGAGAAGAAGAGACGACTGACTGCCAATGTCCAGGATACATCAATCCACAATGAGCCTAAGTAGTAGAAGCCACACCAGAAAAGGTCGGAAACAATAGTTACAGTAGTAGGTTACCAATGGCACCAGCCACCCATTGATATACTATCGCTAGAGAGTTATGGGGTCCTTTGACTGGTCAAACTGTACTACACTGGATCCTTCTCTCTGTTTACGGTTCATTTTCTCTTTACCTACACATACACCAAATAGTCAGGCCTATTCTTTACGCATTCTCCTCTGTCCTCATACACCTGACAACACTGAGATTACCAAAAAATTCTTCTTCTCTTAAGGGGTTAACTACTGCACTTTAATTGCTCAGTGGCTACTTTCCTCTTGGTAAGGGTGGGAAGAGACTCTTTAACTATGGTAAGCAGCTCTTCTCGGAGGAGGGCACTCCAAAATCAAACCATTGCTCTCTAGTCTTCGATAGTGCAATAGCCTCTGCATTATGGTCTCCCACTGTCTTGGGGTAGAGTTCTCTTACTTGAGGGTACACTCGGGCACCCTATTCTATCTCTTCTTCTTAATTTGTTAAAGTTTTTATAGTTTCCATATGAAATATTCATTTTAATGTTACTGTTCTTGAAATATTTTAATTGTTAATTTCCTTGTTTCCTTTCCTCACTGGGCTATTTTCCCTTTTGGAGCCTCTGGGCTTATAGCATCCTGCTTTTCCACCTAGGGTTGTAGCTTAGCAAGTAATAATAATAATAACAATAATAATAATAATAATAATAATAATGAGCTGACAAGAGGGGAGCGTCGGTGTGGAAGCTTTCATACCTGAATGCGTGAGCTATCCAACACAATGTGGCGAGTGAGTTATTAAGTAGGAAGGTTGATGAGTGTACAGCACACCACCTACTGTTGGTAAGGGCTGGGTATGGTTGCAAGAATAGTATGTGTGCTGAACTCACCTAGTTGTATATCATGGGGAACCTGTGAGCACTACCTAAGTAACGCGAGTAGAAATAATCGTACAATAAAGTTCTGTGTGCACCACAAAGTAACAGACAGGTTGCAAACACACCTTAGTAGCATGCATTAGTGCTGATGAGGTAGCCCTCGCTCCTGCTCTGAACAGAAGTCTAGCTAGCGCATCCTTTGCGACCACTACTGAGGTAGCACGCACTCGCAATGATGAGGTAGCGGTCACTCTCGCCCTGAACAAAGAGTCCAGCACATGTGTTGTTTAAATGAAGAGGCTCACTAGAAGACTCGAACAGTTCAATGTAGCAATAGCTCTTGAAGAAATAGCGCAAGGGAACTAATGCGTGCGTCTATTGTCCTCTCGCAGTAAAGATTGTAGGTAGTGACCTCAGAGCTCCTCGTGATTGTCGCCCTACTGTAATCCCCTGGAACCCGCGTTGTCCTCATAGTTGCATCACTAGTCACTCATGGTTGGACAAGAAAGGTAGAATATCGCTGCTCTGCAACCCCCTTTCTTGACTGAGACTTCTCAGAACGAGGGGTGCGTCGTCGTCAGCGCTGAAGAGATCAATCGGGAGGAGACCTAACCCATGAAATAGGAAGGTGTCCCAGAGGAGTAGGAACATGCTTACACCTTTTCCCCTCCCTCCACTGGCTGAGATATCTTAGAACAAGGGAATACAGCATGGTCAGAGCTGAAGAAACCACTCAGGAGAAGACCCAATCCGCGAACATGAGAGGTGTAGCCTTTGAGGAGCAGGAGCAAGCCTTCATCTTTTGCACTCCTTCCCCAGGCTGATATCTCAGAACAAGGGAGTGCACACTCCAAACAGCAACACTCACAGCTATAAAAATAAGGAGAAAAAAAATCTAAGCGAAAGCCAAAAGCCAGTCAAAAGGCTGTGCGGTACATATGGCTGACGTCTGATCATTATCGTGCCAAAAGGACATGTATGAAATGTTGAATGCTTTCGAAAGAACATGACTGGAGGTCCTGTAGAGTTTAGAGAGTAGGGTTCCCCGGCTGTATAGGATCAGAAAAGCTGTCCGTAGAGTAGGTCAACACAGGTGTGCGTGTGTGTGTGAGCAGGGGTAGCTGGTACTACACCCTACCCCCAACTACAGTGTCTAGCGATAGGGTATTTACACTTGCTAAAAGTCTTATGGCTAGTCTTCCAGCTTCATTCAACACAGGAGTGTGTGTGTGTGTGTGTGTGTGTGTGAACGGGGGTAGCTGGTACTACACCCTACCCCCAACCACAGTGTCTAGCGGTAGAATATTTATACCTTGCTATAAGTCTTAGGGCTAGTCTTCCAGCTTCATTCAACAGAGGTGTGTGTGTGTGTGTGAGCGGGGGTAGCTGGTACTACACCCTACCCCCAACCACAGTGTCTAGCGATAGAATATTTATACCTTGCTATAAGTCTTATGGCTAGTCTTCAAGCTTCATTGAAAGTATATTCTCTAATATAGAAATTAAGGGTTTGTATCAGTGTCGGAACAAAGTCTGGTTCAATATTGCAAATGTTGTCTTGCTTATTGCATTAAATTTATAATACTGTTTTATCTCATACAGTAATTTCATTATGAACTTTTGATACAATATCTGATATCTATGATTTCAATTGGAATTGTGTTTGTATCTCCGAATGTTTGTATGTTGAGGATCTAATATTTTTTTGTAAGTTGGGGACCTTCTGATATTCAAAATTCAACAGCATATGACCAAACCATATGGACATACTAAGTTCACTAGTTTCTAAGTCAACAATTACCTAGATGGAGGATAAATCTCTGCTTCAATGGTCCCATGTTGGAGACCCCCCTTGGGCGAAGGTGGTGGTCCTCTGCGATTGGTTGCTTGGGGAGACTCAAACAGTCCAAAAGTAGTCTCGCGAGGAACCAGGGTCCTTTTGGGGGATGCCAAGGTGATACTTTCATCTAGTTCCCTGAGTCTCTCTGAAGAATTAATCCACAAGACAATATATAACAATATTAAGAATCTTTTAACAGTAAAATGACAAAATTAATTTGTATTTTTCCTAACAATACAAACCTTGAACTCATTATTGGGGAATATACTTTCGGCGAAGCTGGAAAACTAGCCATACAACTTTTAGCGAGGTGTAACTACCTCCACTGCTATTTAGCGGTGTTAAGGGGTAGTACCACACACCTGTGCTCTATCGTCACTTTTGCTTGCGGGCTGGACTTGACGAGGGATAGGTAATAGCAGGCCAAATTTGTATTGAGCTCAAGGTTTGCGTCGTTAGGAAAAACACAAATTACTTTAAATTTGTCCTTTTCTCTGAAACTAAATACAAAACTCTTTGTCCTTCATTAGGGATGACTCACCCCTTAGGTGGGTGGAAGTCCTAACAAACTGGATGGCTTTTGACCTGGGGGGTTTTCCCACCTTTCGTGCTACACATGAATAGGGAGGAAAACCCGGACACCTTTCTAAAACCTACGTGTAATAGCATGTTTTACCGGCCTGAACAACGTGTGATACTGCAGTGTGACTAGTCGAAGTAATAATTCTCAGAAACATAGACATCTTTGAACCAACCATAGATGTTACCCAACCCCACCTCACCAGAGAGTATGAGGATGCAACAAGCATATATTTCTATACCAGGTTACAAAAGGGAAATAGTTTTACCTGCAGATAGAGGAGGCCAGCTTGCAAAGTAATGTAGGTACTGTTCCCCAAGAGAGGGGAAGATGAAAGAAAGAACCCCAGTCATTCTTTCATTCATCCCAGAATTAATCCCAAGTAATCTCTGCCTTCCACCATCTGCTACTTGTCCATTAAGGAGCCTGTGTATAAACCGCTTGTTGTTTAGCCACCACAGGGACAATAGAGAACATCTCCATGTTCCTGTGGGTCATGTTTTGCAGATAGTGGGTGGTGAAGTTCGTTTGAGGCATCCACAAACCAGTATGTAGGATCTGCATCACAGAGTTTTTCTTCTTGAAGGCTAGGGACATACTTATGGCCCTAATGTCAAGAGCTCAAGGTCTCCTCATCTTAGGAGAAGGATTAGATTTCAATGCCCCATCTATGACTTTGCGAATCTATGCCGAGATCGTGTTCTTAGTGATCCTACTACTGGCTTTCCCCGTGCTGACAAAGTGTGTTGCCACTTGGGGGAAGCTCGTGCAGTTCTCTTGAGGTAGCACATCAAACTCCTCAATGAACCAAGTACAGCAGGGTCCCGAATTATGCAAAAATTTGGTTGATCTACAGCCTCGTATCATCGAAAAATCGCATATTATGAAGCACATAACAGGAATAATTTCATTAGTGCCAAGGCAAAAAGCAAATTATCCATTCAAATGTTTTTACCCGAGTACCTATATATATATATATATATATATATATATATATATATATATATAAAAGAACAGCGCCATACGGCTTACCATACACTGCGTTGATGGGCGCCATTATGTTACCTGGTGGCAGGCTACCAGCCAACCAGTCTCTCACTAGCCAGTGGCCAGCAAGATGGATTATTATGTGCATACTCTTTCTTTCTGTTTTACAAATAATTAGTGACGTGATAGTACACAATAAAGTGCTGTTCTGCTTATGAGTGTGCCAATAGACTTGAGAAAGCATATAAAATCTTTAGGTTTTCAAGTAATCCTTCCTCTCTTTTAATTTTATTAGGAATACTTTCTTTCAGGTCCAAAATGTACACCTAGACATATTCTCTCTCTCTCTCTCTCTCTCTCTCTCTCTCTCTCTCTCTCTCTCTCTCTCTCTCTCTCTCTCTCTCTCTCTCTCTCTCTCTCTCTCTCGTAAATATTCCTCATCTAAAAGAAAGGAAAATTATAAAGAAGCTTGACTACAGACATAGTAACTGGATAAAACTGGAGGAATACACCAAGAATTTAGAAGACAATAATAAAGGGAACATAAAACACAAAATGGGAGTCCTTTGTAGAAATAAATAAAGAAAAAGGGCTAAATGTATACCGCATAGAAAAATTTTACTAAATGGAACTTCACAACCTAAGTGGTTCAACAGATAAATAGCCAATGCAATAAGAAGTAGAGACAGGAAACAAATCAATGATTTCACAGCCTTCAATTCATGAAATTTCCAAGCACAGGAAGTTAAGACGAAATGTAGATAAACTAGTTATAAAGACAACATCAATGAAGAAAAGTGTGGTTCCAGCAAGTAAAGAAAACCATAAAATTCTTTTTTCATATGTAAAAAAAAAAACTTTTTTTTTTTTTTTGCATATGTAAACAGTAGAAAACCAGTCAAAATCAACATTAGCCCATTATGAGACTCGAAGGATAATCACTTTTACAATGGATGATGATAAAAAGAAAATAAAAGGACTCAGTAAGTCTAAGGCACCAGGTCCAGATGATATTCATCCAAGAGAGATTATAGAACTAGAAGAGATAACTCCACACTTTTACATGTTCCGGAAGACAGCCAACGAATGAAAGGCATGCCGAGGATGGAAACTAGGCAATGTTCCTGCAATCTACAAGAAGGGGTCAAAAGAAGAACCTGGCAACTACAGACCTGTGTGTCTAACTTCAGTACCTTGCAAAATTTTAAGAATCAACTATGGTAGATTCAATAGTAGAACATATAGAGAAAATCTTCTGATAGACAGCCAACATGATTTTAAAGAAAAGTAATCATGTATGACGAATCTTTTTGAATTTTTTTTCACATGTTTAGCATTTATGTCAAAAGCCTTTTGAAAGGCTTTTGACAAAGTTTCTCATAAAAAATTAATAGTAAAAATTAAGAGCACTAGGCATCACTGACGAGCCAGCAGAATGGATCAAAGATTGGCTTACAAACAGAAAAGAGAGAGTTGTAATTAAGGGAGAAGCTTCAGAGTGGGCAGCTGTTGCAAGCGTAGTACCTCAAGGCTCCGTCCTTGGATCATTGCTATTTCTGATCTACATTAATGACATAGATTTAGGATTAACTAGTTAAATAGCCAAATTTGCCGATAATACTAAATGAGGCATAAATGCTGCAAATTCAAAAGACGTAGAACCCTTAAGAGAGGATATAATGAAGCTAGGAGAATGGTCCAGAAAATGGCAAATACCTTTTAACTGTGGGAAACAAAGTCATGCACATAGGTTATAGCAACCCACAATCAGATTACTCACTGCTGGGTAATGAAATAGAAAGTGTGGACCAGGAGAAAGATCTCGATATTATTATCAACAAGAAAGTGAATTTCACCAAACAGAGTATAAAAGCTGAAAAGAAAGCGCATAAACTAAAAAGATACATAAGGAGACATTCAAATACAGAAACAAAGACACTGTACTACAATTATACACATCAATAATAAGACCCCACCTAGAATATGGAGTCGAATTCTGGGCTCCAAGCATTCAGAAGGATATAGATAGACTGGAAGCAGTATAAGCTACAGTCACCAAACCAGTTCCAACACTAAGGCATTTTGGACATACAGTACACAGAGGATGGAACGTTTGAACTTATTTGATCTACAAACTTGACAAATACGGGGACAGTTAATAGAGGCATTCAAAATTCTTGAATTAATAACAAATGTAGATCACAACAACCTATTCACGCTTACCACAAATCAGTCCATAGGTAACGGATACAATGAGACTGAAAAGATACAACACTCAATGTGGCAATTTCTTTGCATACAAAATAGCAATACTTGGAATAGACTTCCAGTGGATGTAGTAAACAGTAACATGACAAACGAATTCAAGAATAAGTTAGACAAGATCATAAGAACTATCTAAATGCTTAAACTAAAATCGCTCAACCAAAGATCAAATGGTGTCTCCGCGGATGGACTAAAAATTCTGATACTCAAAATCCTTGTAACTAACTAACTAACACACTCTCTCTCTCTCTCTCTCTCTCTCTCTCTCTCTCTCTCTCTCTCTCTCTCTCATTCAGCCTACTATTCCTGTGTGCATCTCTTTCTATTACAGCCTACTTTCCCAACATTCCCTGAATTAAAACTTGTAGTAAATGTTTTTTTATTAAACAGGAAGGCATGTCTTTTTAATAGTTTATATATGAAATACTCTTTTAATTTTGTTACCGCTCCAAAATCTTTATTTTAATTGTTCATTACTTCTCATAGAGTTTATTTATTTCCTTATTGCCTTACCTCATTGGGTCACTAGGCCATTTTTTTCCCGGTTGGAACCCTTGGGCTTATATAATCCTGCTTTCCCAACTAGGGCTGTTGCTTAGCTAATAATGATAATAATAATAATAATAATAATAATAATAATAATAATAGTAAAACAAACTGAAACCTAATATTCCCTCGATTCGATTCATTGCCATTATTTTTCATATTATATCATAACGTACATCACATGTTCATTTATACATCTTATCCATACTTCTTTATCACATTAAATCAACACATAATTCAATAATGTACTATCCATAAGTTCCAAAATTATTTCTTACTCTCACTTCACATATTACATCTCTAATGTAGCATATCATATCTTTACTACATGTAAGGTTGTTACTCTTATCTAAAATGCTATATATTTTTCCATATTCATTTCAATATGACAAATTTGGAAGTACATTATATTTTTCCTAACGTACAAACCTTTAGCTATTTAATAGGGATTATCCTTCCTGCAAAGCTGAAATTAACTGTAGGACTTTTTAGCGAGGTGGAACTACCCTACCGCTAGTTAGTAGTAGGGGGTAGGAGGGGTACCAGGGGTAACCAGCCACCCCTCTCACACAGACACACTGCTGTGTATTCTGATCACTTTTGATTGCAGGCAGGACTTGAGGAGGATAGGTGATGGCGGGACAACTTGATCAAATAGTTGAAGGTTTGTACATTAAGAAAAATAGAAATTACTTCCAAATTTGTCATTTGTTACTTCACTAACAAATCTAACACTATTTCATAGGGATGACTCCTGAGCAACTGGCCGGTCTTTAACTTGGGGTTTTCCTGTACGTGCTCTGCACATAACAGAGAGAAACCTTGACACCTCACTTAACTAGATATGCAACACATGGTTATCAGCCTGAGGAATTTTGGGGAATGCATGATGCTAGCCGTGTGACTAATCTATGGAACATATTCTCAGAATCATAGGAATCTAAGAAGTAACCCAATCCCACCACGCCAAGGGGTATGGGGATGCAACAAATATATTAATCTATACTAGGTTACACAAGGGAAACGGTTATGGCTGCAGACAGTAGAGGTCAGCTTTGCAGAGTAGTGTAGGAGCTGTTGTCCTGTAGAGAGGGGGAAGATAAAAGAAAGAACCAGTCATTCTTTGTCAATCATCCCAAGCTTATACTTGATTAATTCTGCCCTCACCATCTACTATTTGTCCATCAAGGAGCTTGAAGAGTTGGGGGATCGTCCTGCGTTAATTTTTGTGGATATACTTTGGGGTATCAAAAATCGTGAATCTTTGACAGTGAACTGCACCAAAACTAAAGTCTCATGAGAAATATCGTACTAATTCTGGCATAATTAACAGAGTTATTGCATTTTTTTTTCTTGAGGTATATGGTACTACAAGGGTTATCATAGTAACGCGACACCATGTTCTTGACTTCATGGTAACCTATGATATGTACGCTATTGTTATAGAATAGGAAAAAATATCACTATAAATAGTGTACCAACCGTGTGTCACACAATTGTACATAATTCCTTTTGTATATATTATGCTTGTATCTGCGCTCTTCCCTCGCACTAAAACGAACATGAAAATTCACGTCTCCGGTTTTCCTCTGTGACATTGTCTGTCTTGTAAACATGTTATGTCCTGTTGCTTTGAGGTTTTGTATATAAAGGAGAGTGTTCTATAATATTATAACTCAGTCGTTTCCAATCTGCCTTTGAGTTCACACCCTTACTCGGCCCGTCACATTGGTGACCCCGGAGTGACTCGCTCCTCCCGCCTCCCCATCCCCCCTACACCTCTCACCGTTACTATGACGCCATCAACGCATACCTTCTGCAGCAGTACTCGCCGTCGCCAGCCGCCCGTATAGCAACGCCTTTTCAGCTCTCTCAACAACCGTTGGGGGACCAAAGGGCTTCGCTCACCCTCGGGAAAATGACCAGTATCACTCGCCTGCAACCTGCCGCAGACGGCTCTCCTCGTGATGTGAACCCACTTCATGACTTTCAAACCTCTATCAACGCCTCCACTCGTGACGAAGAGGACACCTATTCAACTTCAACCGAAGCTGACGTGAATGCTGTAGGACATACACGCCTATGGATGCCGTAGGACATACACGCCTATGAACGCCGTAGGCCTATGAATGCCGTAGGACACGCCTATGAATGCCGTAGGACACGCCTATGAATGCCGTAGGACACACTCGCCTATGAATGCCGTAGGACACGCCTATGAATGCCGTAGGACACGCCTATGAATGCCGTAGGACACACACGCCTATGAATGCCGTAGGACACACTCGCCCACCCCGTGACGAGCCGGAGCGGCTACACAGCCACCCATCATCCACCACTCGCTCGCACTCCAACCATCGACTTCTACAGCCACTCACTGCCGCTAATCGGCGCAGTTATTACTACTACCTCTACAGATTCAGGGCACCTATTTAACATGTTCAGTATGTCATTTTTAGAGGGGGAGCCATGTACCAACCGTGTGTCACACAATTGTACATACTGTAATTCCTTTTGTATATATTATGCTTGTATCTGCGCTCTTCCCTCGCACTAAAACGAACATGAAAATTCACGTCTCCGGTTTTCCTCTGTGACATTGTCTGTCTTGTAAACATGTTATGTCCTGTTGCCTTGAGGTTTTGTATATAAAGGAGTGGGTTCTATAATATTATAACTCAGTCATTTCCAATCTGCCTTTGAGTTCACACCCTTACTCGGCCCGTCACATTGGTGAATGATGTGACCCCGGAGTGAGGAGTTGTGAACTCAAAGGCAGATTGGAAACGACTGAGTTATATATTAAGGAACACTCTTCTTTATATACAAAACCTCAAGGCAACAGGCCATAACATGTTCGAGAGACAGACAATGTTCAGAGCAAAACAGCAGACATGAATTTTCATGTTCGTTTGAGTGCGAGGGAAGAGCGAAGATACAAGCATATTATAGACAAAAGGAATTATGTACAATTGTGTGACACCAGGCCACGAGTAAGGGTGTGAACTCAAAGGCAGATTGGAAACGACTGAGTTATAATATTATAGAACACTCTCCTTTATATACAAAACCTCAAGGCAACAGGACATAACATGTTTACAAGACATACAATGTCACAGAGGAAAACCGGAGACGTGAATTTTCATGTTCGTTTTAGTGCGAGGGAAGAGCGCAGATACAAGCATAATATATACAAAAGGAATTATGTACAATTGTGTGACACACGGTTGGTACAATAGTATGCTTGACATCTCAACACTTTCTTTATCTCAGTGAATACCAGATAACCACTAGTAAAAAGAATTTTTGAGCCTCTCAATCTGGGTATGATCATTTTTTTCTTGCTATTTATGGTGCTAATGAACTGTAGTGGTATCCTTATCATGCCTAAAAGCAAAAGAAGAATCCTATCCAAGTATAGGGAAAGGATAGCCCTTGTAAGAATGTATTAAATAACAAAGCGGGAGATGGCACCTACTGATACGTTCACCTTGTGGGAGTAGTACTTCCTTGGGATGGGGACGGGTGACTTGGGCCATGTTTGTGGTAATTAGCAGAGAAAGCCATAAAGTACGTAAGTTTAGTTACTTTAAGAGTATTGAGAATAGTGTCTAATTATCATTGGCAATGAAAATAGTATTTAATAGCGATATTGTGATAGGTTTCTTCGTATTATTGTTTCAAAACGTTGAGGGCTGGTATCTCAGCTTCATAATTATTGACATTCAAAACTATTTTTGTCCTTTATTTACATAGGTATTTATAATCCAAAAACATCATAAGAATGAGAAATAAAAACGCAATGATTTGGTTAGAGAAATTTTAATTGTAAGGTTATTTGAAATTTTGTATAATTTTCAAATTTTGAAAAAAATAAAAAAAAAATTAAATATCATTAAAAAAAACGAAGATTAAGAAAATTTCTCTGAGCAACATTTCCACACTCTCAACAGCATTATTCATAGCAATTAATATTTAATTCCCTGCAGTAATTTTCAAGAATAATAAAGAAGAAAAATGTTTTTTTTTTTATTAAAAAAAGAAACAATTTTCATCTGATTCCAATAAAATTTATACAGAATCAACAGAATAATAAAAATAACATACCTCGAAGTTATAAAAATCCAATGAGCTTTCACGATTCTGGCTTTAATGACGGACGATCCCCTTAAATCTGAATGCTCCTGTGGGTCACGTCTTGTAGGAGAGAAAGGTGAAGTTCAGAAATGCCACTGGCATGACCTATGTCAAAATGTAGCTATTTGTAAACGTTATGGGTGAATTCCCCCCTAAAACGGTATGAGCTCTATGTCACCTTTATGAGGAGGAGAAGGATTCACTGACTGGTATATGACCCAATAGATAACAGTAACAAATGAGATCCTGATGAGCCTCCTTTGATCATTTTAGGATTGGCGAAGCATGCCGAGCCTTTGGGATCAGCTATTGTATAACCTTTAATTAATCAATGGCATAATAGCTATTGATCATGATACAGAAGATTCCAGTCCGGAGGGCTTAAACCTGACGTTAGAGCTGTCTGGAAAAAGATGGATGTTACTTGCTTCCTTGTCAAGAGTGAGAAGCCTGGAAAAAGCCTGTCCTCGGGATCAGGTGATGATATGCTGTCTAAGGGTTCTGGGTCGTCGGGCTCAAACTTAATGAAGAGAGATGATTCGAGACGAGGGAGTAAGGCATATCCTTCCGGTCAGGAGGGAATGCATGAGGAACAAGCAATGGGCTCTCGTCGCCTAAGTCTAGGAGCAGCTTTCCTCTCGAGGGCAATTTTGAGGGACTATTAATGAAATAGTACCCTTGAGAAGAGAGACAAACCTTACACGATCCTCACCACAAAGGATCTAGTCGTAAAGGAAGTCCTCAATGAGTTGTCTGATGTTGTACACGTGTCACTGGACATGACATGCCGGTTAGGCAAGATGAATCTGATGGGCTTGCAGAGTCTCCTGATGAGACAAAACTGCTCATGAGACCTGCTTGGTGGCAATTAGAAGCCATTTTCCCTCGGAGAAATTGCTAAAAAAAAGCGAGCCTAACAGGTGAACACAGTCTTTCTCCCGCAGGAAGATGATGATCAATTCCTGAAGTGGATTAATTCTAAAACCGTAGACAAGACCCCCCAAAGGAGAAACCACGTACAGTAGTTACAGGAAGTGTTTCCTGTGAATGGAAAAACAGACGAATCACTGTCGTTACAATAGGGAAATCTTCCCAAGGGAAGAAGATGCCTTTCTAGATAAAGAGTTGGTACCATTAGTGCTCTGATCCTAGTCTTGAGGACGTGTGGTACAGTATGTGGCCTCCCCAATTTCTTTGATGCTTTCATTGGCAATGACAAATCCTGAAAAACTGAGAAGATTGACTCTCTGAATGAGATTCTAGTCTGGCAACCTCCTTATCAGGAGTCTCTTGCTCGGATCTCGTAGAGAACCAGAAGAAAAGAAGATCCCTGGTGCCAAAGGACCTGGGATCTGGCTGTTCCTGAAGGTTGGATTTAATGGAGACTAATGAAGTCTTGTCGAACCTGTGGAAGTTTCTGCAAGCTGATCAACATGTCTATGGATACCTGTATTTGATACAACTATTGGGTCTCTCCTGAGATTATTATAATTCTCAGATCGTGGTAACCTCAAGGAGGTGTCTCGGAGGAGCTCGAGACTGTTAGAGTCAGCCAGTCGTCCTAAGTCTTCGAAGATGAGGCCAATCCTGAGGGGGAAGGTTGATCTCACGATAAAATTCCCTGTGACAACTTTCGGTGCTTAGCTAAACTGAAGCACCATTCCCCGACATGACAGGCTGAAGACGGATGTCCCAAAAAGGGGACTGGGCGTATTAGTCCTAGTGGTCGATTCTGTATAAGAAGCCATGGCCTAACTGTTTGTATGCTCACAAGCCTTCCTCTCGCATGACAGGGTTTTAAAATCAAACTCGTTCCATGTGTAGAGGCTAAAATGCGAGACTTTTGTAAGAAGTAACCGAAGATGTTCGGCAGTATATTGACGAACGGCATCTTCCCATGAGAATGGATGTTACAATTGCAAGCATAAAGAGAGACCGCTTCTCATTTTCTAAAAGGGTATGGAAGAGACAAGCATAGGATGAGAAAGGAAGATATACTTGTGAACAACTCCAGCTGAAGGGAGCGCTCTGGTTAAAGAAGAGAGTCATTGTCCGAGTTCACGAACAAGATAGTCTAGTGAAGGGTTGGGCAAATGTGTTTCCATGGAAAAGGATTTCGCAGATGGAGGCTGAAGGTGTTCACATGATTGCATGAGGGAGTATAGGCCAACGGAGACCAGGAGTACACAAGATGCCGACAACCTCTAGTATTCTAGCAGGTCACCCATACCAGGGTTGACCGGCATTCACAGGTGTCATGTTAGACAGCCCTGAATTCAATTTTCTAAGAATGAGAGAATGAGTTATTGATTCAAGAAATCTTCCTCCAAAATCACATCCAAGACCCAATTTGCTGCAGGAGACAACATAACTAGTGCAGTTCCTATTCACGCAAAGTTGGCTTGCTAGGTAGTCCTATACTATACAGAAAACAAGGGAGGCAGTAGCATCCAAAGCAGCAACCTGGTCATTAAGGCACATGGCCCGTAAGCCATTCTGTAGTAGAAACGAAGTGTATGTGAAGAACGTCTGCAAATGTACTGGATTTGATGAAAAAACCTGGCTACATGCATGTGGGGTCTTCGATGTTTGCAGGAGATGAAAACTTTGGGAACTGAAGAAATCCTATTTGTGAAAAACAAACAAAACAGCAAAAGGCGAGGGGTATCAAAGGCCAAGGTTAGCCCTTGTGCATTACCCCAGTCATCAATGGAGAGTGCTGGGTTAAGTTCCCAGAAGGAAATATGCGTGAGACTCCTTCAACTCTACCTGGGAGGGCTACCGAAGCAGTGTAAGCCCAAGAGAGAGGCGAGAAGACGATCTATGCTGTCTCGATAAGAGTACTCTCCAGAGACACTTTCGGGAGCAGCTCCATTAACTCTACGTGGAAGGGCTACCGAAGTAGCATATGCCCAAAAGAGAGGTGAGAAGACGATTTATGTTGTCAAGATAAGAGTACTTTTCGAGGAGAGACTCGGGAAGCCCATGCTTCAATGAAATGAGGGTCTCCGACAGAAAGGATCATTCTGGAAATGTCTTTACCCCGGAAGGAGAAGTATCCAGGTCTTATCAGATAGATGGTGGAAGTGGTTACAGGTTCTAACAGCAACCTAGAGGTGAACTGACTAGCAACGATTCTGAGCAGGCTTAGTGATGATAAAATGCCGGTGAACATTGAACGGCAAGATAGCAAACAGTGAGCTGGCGAACGATGAGCAAAGAACGTCAAGCTGATGGATAGGTTGGCTGTCGTGTGGCGAGATGGCAAATGACGAGTTGTCGAATGTCGATTGGTAAACAGCAAGAAGCTGGAGATTGTCTCGCCGTTGAATCAGTGACTGTCGAGCTGGTGAATCGGAGATCTGGCGAATTGGCAAACTGTTGCCCAACAAGCAGGCAATCCTGCGAGCTGACAATCGGTGAGCTGGCAATTGGTTCATTGACGATCGGAGAGCTGCAAATAGGCGAGCTGGTCTAGATGTAAGATAGCGATTGGCTAGCTGTAGGTAGTTGACCAGAGATCGGTGAGCTGGCGAATGGCTATCTAAGATGATCGGTGAGCTGGTATTCGACAATCAGGGAGGTGGAGAACAGCAGTGTGATTCAATGATCAGCGATTGGCAAACTAGGGATTGGCGAGGTGGTGATTGGCGACTGGCGTTGGTAAAAGATGAGCAGCCAATAAACGATCGGCACGCTGACGATTGGCAAAGGAAGAGGTAATCAGCGAGCTGACGATCGGCGTGTTGACGATCGATGAGATGGAAATGAACAAGATGGGAAATGGAGAATAGGAAATCGACGAATAGGTAGCTGGCGATCAGCAAACGACAAGCTGAATATCAGCCAAAAGCAAGATGAGTTTGCTGGAGAGACGAGTCTTGCTGGTGATGAGACAGCAGTGAGAGAAGAATATAGACAAAAAAAGAGATCTGGGCAAGATGAGTGCTGGGTGAGGTCTGCTCCAAAGATGAAGAGTTGGAAAAGGACAAATCTAATTCCCGCCAAAGGAATCTCCTGAACAGGAAACCAAGAGAGGTGAAGTAGGTCCCCCAACGGACAGGAAGGCAACTGCTACTGCTGCTGTCGGCAATTTTACGAGCAAGCAGGAACCATTGAACAGTGGCTGGTGGAGGGACTCTACCTCGGAAGGAAAAGTTACATCACCTGGAGTCGAACCTCTGGGCAGCGCTCTCTTCTCCATGTCAACGAGTTCTGCCTGAGAAAGAAGCTAAAGTCTGTTCTCTGGGTTTCCCCCAAAGGAGGTTACCAGACGACCGAACGTCGGTGTAAAGGACAGGAATAGACGAAATCAATTCTTGCTGGAAGAATCCGCCAAAGTCGGAGACAGAAGGAAATGAAGGAAGACTCTCTTTTAAACGGGAAAGGATACCAACAACTGCTACAGCAGTCGGCAATTCTCACTGCAAGCAGGAAGACTGCCAAACAGCGGCTCGTGGAAGTCTCTAAATCAGAAAGGTAGTCCATTTAAAGACTGCCAAACCCATTGACAGCCCTGTAGGATGGAAAAGACAAGGTCTTGGACTATGTCTATGGCACTCAAAGACACCCGAGGGCCAGTGCAGCTTCACCTGGTCAAATGGGTTAGAGTGCCAAATACAGGGCAGTGTCTCAAAGTACAGGCTACTTTACCTCCTTCAAAAAGGCTCTTTCTCTAAACTCCTCTTGCCGCCATTTATGCAGCAGAGGGGGTATTATGAGGTATTGAACAAGCTTCTTCTGGCTTTACCTCTTGATCACTCCATAGAGGCTCTTATAAGGGGCGTTCCCTTAGGGAGATTGACGGGACTCTGTCTCATACCCAGCATCAGAGATCATCAACCATGAGAAGGTTGCGAAGTATGCCCTACAGGCTGCTTTGTAACTAGACCTCTGGTTAGGATCGGTGGGTCACTTGATCAGATATCAGAACTAAAATTGATGAAGACCTTCCTCTTGTTCAGCACCAGGAGGATCGAGTTCCTCTCCCCACAGGTTGTTAATCTGTGGGCGAATACCATCCTGAAGAGATGGGACTCAATCATCGAGAGGTTCCATCGGCAACTCCCACAGGCCAAGATTTATAGTCCTCTTTCGAGGGGAGGTCTCTCTTTGACATGGAAGACATTGAGCAGGTGGAGGAGAGATGGAAGAAGTCTAACCAAGACTCCCTCCTCAGGAGGGCCCTGACATCACGGCCATATCAACATCCGCACAGAAGAAACTACCCTCTTCAAAACTGCCGTTAATTAGGGATAAGGGCCCAAGTGTGTCTTTAAAGTCCTTTTGGAGCAACCAGAAAGATACAAAGTCCTCCTGGGGAGGGGGGGGGGAAGGGGAACAGTGATCTGGCAGAGGCTGATCCTGTTAGGACAGGATTCTTCTCACATATCCACTGGTGGGGAATGCCTGTAAAGCCCTGTACAGTCGAGGTCACTATCACGGTATCGTGTCCCGTTAATTCAATCTCTCCTTCCACTGACTCGTGATCCAGTCCCAAGAAACTCCTACGCAAAGGAGCTGGCCCTTTAGCCCGACGTCCAGACCATGTTGGAGAAGGGTGCTCTCCAGGAAGTCCTCGACAGATCACCAGGCTTCTTCAGTCGACTCTTTCTTGTGAAAAAGGCGTATGGAGGCTGGAGACCAGTTATCGATCTCTCGGCCTTGAACAGGTTTGTCAGTCAAACCTCGTTCAAGATGGAGACAGCCGACACGGTCAGACAAGCAATAAGACCACAGAGCTTTATGTTTACACTAGATCTCAAAGACACATACTTCCATTTCCCAGTCCATCCGTCGACCAGAAACAATACTAGTTAAAGGTGTTGTGTTTCAGTCTTTCCACGGCACCCCAGGTCTTTAAGAGAGAGTTTGCTCTAGTGTCATCTTGGGGTCACAAAATTGACAAATGTCTCCTAAGATATCTCGATGTCTGGATGATTCTAACATACTCTGTGGCGACCTTTCTTTAACACAGAGACAAACTTATGAGGTTTTGCCAAGATCTGGGGATTGTTGTAAACCTCGAGAAGTCACAACTGCTCCACTCACAAAGACTGGTATATCTGGGTATGAAAATACATACCAAACGCACAAAGCATTCCCATTAGACGTAAGAATTGGGATACTGAGGAAGGTAGCAGGGCCCTTCCTCTGGCAAGAAGACCTTCTAGCCCAGAAATGGCTGTATCTCTCAAGCCATCTATCATTCATGGCTCATCTAGTACCCAATGGTCGCCTCAGGATAAGATAATCCCAGTGGTGCCTCAAGTCTCAGTGGAATCAGGCTTCCATTTCCTCAAACACCATAGTTTATCTAGGTTCAGAGGTATGGACGGACCACAGGTGGTAGTTGGCAAACAAGAACCTCCGAAAAGCGGTCGACCTTCTCATCCCTCTCCTGGAACTGATGTTCTTTTCAGCTGGGGCCCACATGCTGCACCCCACCATCTCCAATCTATGGTCTAAATAAAAAAGGTAACATTATATAAATCTCTCAAATATTACGGCAGCCTTTCTGAACTGGTGGGGCAATCCATGGTCTTGATGAGCGACAATACCTTGTTATTAGCCTACTCATGCAAGCAAGGTGCTACCTTCTGGCAGCCCCTGTGTCATCTAGCAGTAGAGATACTAAGATGGGCAGAAGACAACTCGGTGTCCCTATCTGCTTACTTCATTCCAGGCTAGAGGTATGTGCTTGCAGACAATTTGAGCACAGCGACTCAGATAGTGGGCTCCGAGTGGTCTTTGAATCATCTATCAGCCAACCAAGTCCTGACTTTGTGGGGCTCCCCGCCTGTGGACCTTTTCGCGATGGTCCTGAACTTCACGCTCCCACTCTAATGCTCCTAGTCTCAAACCCCCAGGCTCTATGAAATGATGCATTCCAACAACAGTGGGACAGTATAGATAGATGTTTATGCATTTCCCCTGTTCTGTCTGATGAGAGTCCTCAACCAGGACTGGATAAGCGAGAACTTATCAATGACAGTAATGGCTCCGCTACAGCCTCATGCAGAGTTGTTTCCTGATCTTCTGCAGCTCCTGACGTAACTTCAGAAGGAATTTCCTCCATGACCCTATCTACTCAAACCACATGCCAATATCTTCCACAAAGCCATAGCTTCCCTTCAGTTTCAGGCCTGGAAACTGTCCAGCATCTCTCACATAGAGAGGCTTTTCACAATTAGTTGCAGAAAAGATGTCTGGACACCTCAGACCCTATTCAGCGTCAGTCTTCCAGGGTAAGTGGTCTGTTTTCTGTGGTAGGTGTTGAGGAAGGGGTATTCACTCCCCTTGATGCCTCTATTTCAACAATAGCCGAGTTCCTTGCATACCCTATCTCCTGGAAGATACACTCCTCTTAGTTTCGGAAGTCAAAGGCTACTGTTCAGCCTTGATTCTTGGCTTTAAACAGAAGGCAGTAGATATTTCTCTCCTCATACGAAATTGGGAGATTACTTGTACCCACTTGAAAATCACGCCACCTCTTTGGAACGTGGTTCGGGTTCTTCAGTCTCTAAAGGGTTCTTCCTATGAACTATTATCAATTAAAAATCCTCTGAGCGATGATTTTAAATAGCCCTCACTCCTTTACACTGAGAGTGCTTTGCACCACTACCTCTCTCTCCACCCACCTGGTCCTGACTCCCTTAGTACAGTGTATATCCATTTACTGTGGTAAGAAATTACAGCTATGTTTGAAATAAACCAGATTTTGATTAAACTGGTGTTCCATTTAACTTTATACAATAATAATGCATGTAATATTCATATTTTAGTATCCTATTTAAAATTGAAAACATAGTGAAATATAAACTTATGCATTATTTACATTCAAAGCAGCTGATCAACCCTGCGTACTCCGCCGTCAATCTCAATTTTTGGATCAAATAACTCCCATATTATCAAGGCATGCGACCAAAGGACATTTCCTATTTACTAAAAGAAAAAATTATTTCTTGATCTATCATTTTATAATTAGTATACTAATTTCAATAGTTTTATTTGAAATACCTCTCTCATATTTTATTTACTTGTACTGTTGAATCGCATAATGTTGACCAGAGTTCCATTCATGATGTCGATGCCTTATATTTCATAGTTTTTAGTCTGTGGTGCTTGATTATACAGGTTAAGATATTATTTATTACAGCCCTGTCAGTGAGTTTTCATTAAAGACTTTGAAAAAACACAAAGATTTAATTTGTTACACACATAAAAATGACAAATTCGTAGATAATTTGTATTTTCCCTAACGATACAAACTTTAGCTATTTACATGGGTAATTACTTTGGCGACAGCCGATGACGAGCCATAAAGTTTTAACGAGGGTTTCCTACCCCGCCGCTAGTTAGTGGGGGGTAGGGAGGGGTAGCTAGCTACCCTTCCCCCCTCACACACACCGGTGATTGATTCACTTTACTTAGATGTAGGACTTATCTTGGGGGACAGGGCTGGCGGGCACATAACTGTAAATAGATAAGGTTTGTATCGTTAGGAAAAATACAAATTATCTACGAATTTGTCATTTGTTCCGTAACTGAATACAAACCACGCTATTTACATGGGGTGACTTAACCCATAGGAGGGGAGGTAAGTCCCCTGCCATACTGGCTTTGGCTTGCCCGGGGGCCGCGAACCCGAGTTCATAAAGCAACTCAAGGGTTGGGGCCCCTGCGCCTCGCAGACAGCTGAGGGGCTGCTGCGGCCTACGTAAGTCGTGTGTGAAGGTGAGCAGTGACATGTCCTAGGAAGTTGACCTGGAGTTCTTTAGAAGGCAATCTAGGCTAGGACTTACCCAATACTACCTCATCAGGGTATGGGGACATGACAGTATTACAACTTAACCCTTGTGGTCTGTTAAAATTTTGGTAACATCTAATCTGTTCCGGGTCAAAATGACCCGTCTTATAAATTCTGACAGTTCCTTGCCATACAAAGTACTTTCTAAAATTATTTTGCATGTCCAGGGTACACTGCAAGGATGTTATGATCATTTAGGCTGCAAATCTACCTCTACCAGCCAATTACTTTATTGAAAAATAGGTTTCAGTTGAAATTATTGTAGTTGAATATTGTGACACCATGGATTTACATCTAATTTTTGGAAAGATTGCTGTTACATTGCTAAAAATTTTTGCACATATCACAATAGCCTCTTTATGCATAACTTTTCTAAGATTTAGAATGGCCTTGTGTTTATAGAGAGCTTACAATTTTAGTAATTCACCCGTTTTGTAACATCTAATCTGTTCCAAGTCAAAATGACCAGTCTCATAAATTCTGACAGTTCTCCGCCATACAAAGTACATAATTGATTACCTTGTATGCCCAGGGTCTACTATGTGGAAGTGATTGTGATTTAGACCCTACACCTAACCCTCCCAACCACCCTACCTTATGAAAGATTAGGAATTAGTTGCATTTCTTGCACTTGAACATTACAACAGTATGCCGCTTACATGTAGTTTTTCGGCAGACAGAACATATTGTGGTTACTTTGTTGTCATTTTTATACATATGACAATGCTGTCTCTTTGCAGCTCTTTCTTGAGATTGAGAATTATTATATTCTATAGATGGTTCTGCAGCTTCAGCAACTCGTCGGGCATTTGGCGTCCTAGGCAACGATACCCTTGAAGACAATACTGGTTGGACTAAGACGAATCCAAGTTCATGAAGGAAAATTCTTCTCTTGAAGGTATCTTTTGCTCTCCAGTTAGGTTGCACTACATTCCAAAGGACAAAAGCATTGTAGGCAGACACATCCATTATGTTATCAAACAAGGCCATAGGCGATCTCTTTGTCTGACGCTTTGACCTGTAAGTGGCAAAAAGTTTGTCTAAATTATCAACTCCTCCTTTAGTTGAATTGTAAAATTCAATTATGTCAGTTTTTTTTTTTCTTCTTTGTCACTACAAGTGATACTATCATGCATGTTACTCAACAATACTACAGTTTTTCCTTTTCTGGGACAATATGAAATAATTATATTTTCTTCATAGTAACCTTCAAGGGTAGTATATCTGGTCCTTCCTTTAGGGGGTTACAGAATTCTACTGGGAGTTCTTTTCGATTTTTTTCTGATAGTTCCAACAATTGTTTGCTTGCGCTTTTTCAGTTCCTTAGCTAAATCTAAGCTATAGAAAAAGTTGTCACAAGTTACATTTCTACCTTTAAGCCCTTCCGTAAGTTGCAGAACAAAACGTTTACCTTGCTCGCGTTCAGCAGATTCATCTTTACGCCCAGTGTAAACTTCAGCATTCCAAAGATAACTATTCTCTGCATCACATGCTGCTCAAATCTTTATCCCATATCTATCAGGTTTTGATGGAATATACTGCCTAAATGGACACTTTCCTCTAAAAGGAACCAGTTGCTCATCTACGGTAACAGTTGATGATATGTTATACATCAGACGGAGTCTCTCAACCCAAATGTTCCAAACATCTCTGATAGGAGCAAGTTTGTCTGTGGATCTCCTTCGAGCTCTGGTTTCTTTATCATCAAATCTAATAAACCTAGAATATTTCATAAAGGTTTCAAGAGACATTGTAGCTCGAAATATAGGACGTCCCTATGTCATCTCAAAGACTCCTAAGAGACTCTCCATGAGATTTATAAACTCCTGCTAAAAGACGTAATCCATAAAATGTTCTTAGGTTTTCTAGGCTAATTATATCTCCTGAACCCAGGACACGATTAGCTTCTTTGTTTGTCATTTTGAAAATAATATTGAATAATTTTGGAGTTATGAATAATTCAAATGCAGATAGCATATCTGATATTCTTGAAGCTGCATAACGAGTGATACCAGGAGTTTGATCAATGATATTTCTTGCACACTTTTTTCCTGATGACCTGTTTGCTTTTTCTGAAGACCATACAATATTTCCCTTTTTGGATGTGAAATTCACAGAGGAAGGTGGCTGTTCTTCATCATTACAGTCAGTATCAATGGATGTGGAATTTGAGCTGGTAGATGTTTGATCATAAGGTTCATTGCCATTATCCATACTGGTATTTCCCTTTCTGGTTGAAGAATTTGGACCGGAAGACTGCTGTTCTTCAGCTTCAACTTCATAGTCAGTAACTGAGATCATCATGAACTGAAAGATGGTCCTTTTCACCATCATCACTTTCTGAAGATATACAATCACTTTCTTCACCGGATTCATGACAATAAAACTTGTTTACAGGAAAAGCTATACACTTTCTGGAACACAAACAAAGAAAACTGCTTGTGTTAGTGTCCAAAATATGTGACCTAGACTATTGCTGGTAATAATTTTCATAGTATGATATTATACCTAGCATTTTTCTAACCAATATTTCCTCTGAATCATTATATATCAAAGACAACAATCTTACAATGATGTAAAGACTTACTTATCCATGGTTGATGAATTTTACTAGGAAAAAATTTTTGGAAGTTCTCTCACTTTTTTATCTATACCTTGTAAACAAAGAAGATCAATTTACTATGAATACAATAATTAAAGAAATTGTATATACTGCATTTGAATGGGTAACTTCAATAATCATACCATCTTTGATACAGATAGCGAATAACTGTGAAAAAATACAGCAAAAAGTAGGTACGGGTCATTTTGACCCGAACAGAATAGATGTTACTTTTTTTGCTGCTCAGTAACTATTGGGAAAAAATTTACAAAAACCTCTTAAAGTCAGGAGAATTCAAGGAGTATGAAGCTTCAATCTCTAAAAACAAGAGAGATATGGTAATGTAAAATTGTTTTCGGGTCAAAAAGACCCCTAACAGTGCAGAAGGGTTTACTAGGAACACAAGGAAGCATGGCTTACCTGCAGAGGTTCGAGGTCAGCTGTGCAAAGGACCCAGGATGCTGTTTTTCTCCAAGGGAGGAGAGGATGAAGAAAAGAAAAGGGCCAGACAGATCTTTTCATTCACACAGACTAAAACCGGGTAACAATGCCCTCAACCCTCTGCTGCTTGTCCAATGAGGAGCCTGAGGTTAGACCAGCTGTTGTGCAGCCACCACAGGGCCGATAGAAAACGTATCGAGCCTTCTGTGTGTCACATCTTGCAGGTAGTGGGCCGTGAAGGTGGTCTGACGCTTCCACACCCCAGCTGGCAGGACCTGCGTCACCGAAAAGTTCTTCTTGAAGGCCAGGGACGTAGCTACGCCCCTGACATCATGCGCCCTAGGGCGCCGTGACGGAAGAGGGTCAGAACTCAAGGCCAGGTGGATCACCTTGCGGATCCAGGAAGAGATGGTATTCCTGGTGACCCTCCTCTTCGTTTCCCCGGTGCTAACAAACAAGGCTCGCACCTGGGGGCGGACTGCAGCTGTTCTTTTAAGATACAACCTCATACTCCTGACTGGGCACAGTAGGAGATGGTCTGGGTCATCTATTACAGAACGAAGACTTGAGACCTGGAAAGAGTCGAACCTAGGGTCCGGCACTCCCGGGTTCTGAGTCTTAGCAACAAACTCAGGGACGAAGCCGAACGTTACCTCCCCCCATCCCCTTGAATGGGCGGCGTCGTAGGAGAGACTATGCAGTTCGCAGACTCGCTTGGCCGAGACCAAAGCTAGCAGGAACACAGTCTTCCAGGTAAGGTGGCGATCAGAAGCCTGGCATAATGGTTCGTAGGGAGGCCTCTTAAGAGACCTGAGGACCCGAACCACGTTCCAAGGAGGAGGTCTCACTTCCGACTGAGGGCAGGTAAGTTCGTAACTCCGTATGAGAAGAGACAGTTCCATCGAGGAGGAAATGTCCATTCCTTTGAGCCTGAAGGCAAGCCCTAAGGCTGAGCGAAAGCCTTTCACTGCCGAGACTAAAAGGCGCATTTCTTCCCGCAGATACACAAGAAACTCCGTTATTGCTGGTAAAGTGGCATCAAGGGGAGAGATACACCTTCCACGGCACCAACCACAGAAAACTCGCTAATTCGCATGGTAGACTCCTGCGGATGACCTGCGCAGGGGGCCAGACATCCTTTCCGCAACTTGTTGTGAAAATCCTCTCTCTTTGAGGAGATGCTGGATAGTCTCCAGGCGTGAAGTTGAAGCGAAGCTACGGCTTTGTGGAAGATGTTGGAGTGTGGTTGTTTGAGTAGCTCGTGGCGTGGAGGGACCTCCCTCGGGATCTCCGTGAGGAGCTGCAGAAGGTCCGGAAACCACTCTGCGTGATGCCATAGCGGAGCTATCAAGGTCATCGAGAGATTGACCGATGTTCTGGTCTTGTTGAGGACCCTCCTCATCAGACAGAACTGGGGAAATGCGTACATTTCGACGTTGTCCCACCGTTGTTGGAAGGCATTTTGCCAGAGGGCCTTGGAGTCCGGGACTGGGGATCAGTACAGCGAAAGCTTGGTGTTCAATGCCGTAGCGAACAGGTCCACAGTCGGGGATCCCCACAAAGTCAGGACTTTGTTGGCTATCCGAGGATCCAAAGACCACTCGGTACTCACTACCTGCGTCGCTCTGCTCAGACTGTCGGCGAGCACATTCCTCTTGCCTGGAATGAAGCGAGCCGCAAGTGATATCGAGTGGACTTCGGACCATCTCAGGATCTCTACTGCAAGATGGGACAGCTGTTACGAAAAGGTACCTCCCTGCTTGTTGATGTAAGTCACCACCGTGGTGTTGTCACCCATCACCACCACGGAGTGGCCCGCCAGGACTTGGTGGAACTTTTGAAGGGCCAGGAAAATGGCCTTCATCTCTAGCAGGTTTATGTGAAGGTACTTTTCTGATTCTGACCACAGGCCTGAGGCCCTGTGGTTCAAAACGTGGGCACCCCACCCCTTGTTTGATGCGTCCAAAAAAAGCATCAAATCCGGGGTAGAGACGAGAAGATCCACTCCCTTTCGCAGGTTCTCGTCTACCACCCACCACCTGATCCATGGGGATCAGGATGGATCAGGATGTCCGGGGAGTCGAGTCCTTGACTCCACCGAGACTTCAGTCGCCACTGAAGGGATCTAATCCTGAGGCAACTGTTGGGGACGAGACGGGTCAGAGAGGAGAGGTGGCCGAGGAGACGAAGCCACGATTGGGCTGGGAGTTCTTCTCAATTGAGGAAAGGTTTCACAACCTTCCTCAGCCTTGCTATCCTTTCGTCTGATGGGAAGGCTTTGTGGAGATTGGTGTCTATGATCATGACTAGATATACCAGTTTCTGAGAGGGCTGCAGAGAGGACTTCTCAAGGTTTACCACGATCCCCAGATCCTGGCAAACTTCGAGGAGCTTGTCTCGGTGGGGAAGAAGGGATGCCTCCGAGTCTGCCAGGATCAGCCAGTCGTCCAGGTAACGAAGGAGACGGATGCCGATCCTGTGAGCCCACGAAGAGATGATGGTGAAGACTCTGGTGAACACCTGAGGCGCTGTGGAGAGACCGAAACACAGCACCTTGAACTGGTAGATCTTGTTGTCTAGGCAAAATCTCAGGTACTTCCTTGAAGACGGATGGATTGGGATCTGGAAGTACGCGTCCTTCAGATCCATTGTGCACATGAAGTCTCGTGGTCTCACTGCAAGTATGATCGTGTCTTCCGTCTCCATACTGAACGGAGTCTGCTTGACAAACCCGTTCAGTGTCGAGAGGTCGATGACTGGTCTCCAGCCTCCAGACGCCTTTCTCACAAGAAAGAGTCGACTGTAGAAGCCTGGGGACCTGTCCACGACTTCCTGAAGAGCGTCCTTCTCCAACATGGTCTGGACTTCGGCCCGAAGGGCCTGCCCTTTTGCCGATCCCATGGCAAAAGAGCTCAACAACACTGGATTCGCTGTCAGGGGAGGGAGAGATGCTGTGAACGGGACGCGATACCCTAGGGATATCACGGAGACCGTCCAGGCATCCGCCCCGAGTTGCTGCCACCTTGCTGCACAACTCTGCAGGCATCCCCCCACTGGTGGACACACAGAGGGATTACCAACCCTAGCGCTTCCGGCCTCGGCCGGAGCCTCTAGGGTTCTTGCCTCCCCTGGAGGACTTCTTTCCCCTCCTGCCCTTGGCAGGAAAGGGCTTAGTCACCTCGGGCTTCGCTGCTACGGTAGTCTTCTTCGTATCCTTGAAGGGACGGGGCTGCTGAACCGCCGGAGGCTTATAGGGCCTCGATGTCAGGGCCCTATGGATGAGGGAATCCTGGTTGGATTTCCTCCACCTCTCGGCAGAGAGACTCGGCGCTGGGAACCTTATGGTGGAACCTATAGGCAACAGCATCCCTGCGGTTGAGGATCGTGTTGGCCCACAAGCTCGAGACTTGGTGGGACAGGAACTCGATGGTCCGAGTGCCCGAGAGGAGAAAGGTTTCCAGCACTTTCCTGGTGCTTTCCTTGGAGAGATCCTCGGACCGCACCAGGATGCCCAGAGACCCCAGCCAGATGTGGAGCCATGAAGTGGCCTGCATGGCGCACTTGATGACCTTCTCCTGGCTCTGGATCTCAGTGTCTGAGAAGGATACGTGCCAGTTGGAGAGTCTCTCAAGAGGGACTCCCCCTGTGAGTCCTTCCACAGAGTGATGTAAGGGAAGGCTCAGCGAAGACTCCTCGAGAATTTCAAAGTACCTCCTCTGATGGACACGAGGAGGAGGGACGAGCTTATTCCCGGCACTGAATCTGCTAGAGGAGGCAAGCTCCGCGAGCTGGCCCTCGATCTTGTCTCTGGCGCTCTTCATCCCTTGGGACCAGGGCAATGCTGCGCTGGCTCTAGAGGGCTTCTGAGTGCTGTAGACGGGATCCAGGACCGTGTCCTTACCTTCACGAGGTGGGACCTCAGGGTCTGGAATCCCATTAAGGTTCCTCATGAGAGTCAAGACTTGCCAGAACGCGTGTTCCGACTCCTGGTGCTCGCCTCCTGTCGGACTTGCAGCGAAGTCTCCGGAACCCAGAGGCTCTTCCTGGGGGGGAAACGTGGGCATCCTCGACGGCTCTGGGCTGTTCCTGTCTGATCTTGGTAGACGATTTGGGAATCGTCTTAGAGTCCTTAGGTTCCCTCATAGGAGGGATGCAGGACTCTAGAAGCGAAGGGGGCAAGTCCTTCTCAACCTTGTGACGAGGAGACCTCTCGGGAAAAGGAGGAACATCCACCATTGGTGCGATGGGGGAGTATTCCTGCTCAACCGACTCCCCTGAGGAGGGGTAATCCTCCTCCGCAGGGAGGGCGAGAAGGTCTGAGGGGGAGTAGGATCCTTGCGCAAGGATCTACGCGGGGACAGCACAGGCCTCGGAGGAGGATCCACGGGAGAGACTCCTCTCTTCCTCTTCAGGGGGGAGGAAGCTGCCGCTGGTTTACGACCCGAATCAGAGAGGGCTGGCTTAATCGCCCGCACGAGAGCTCTGAGTAGGGTGTCGAACCAAGGCTGTTGACTGACAGCAGCGCTGTCAGACACTCCCTCTGGAGGGAAGGGGATCGAGGGATCCCTAGGAGGAGATGACAAACGAGGGTTCACCTGCAGGGCTGTAAGAGAAGAATCCATAGACCTTTCCGAGGAGCGTACCCACTCTGGCGAGCGTGTTGGTCTGCACTAGCGGGGAGGGGAACGCGACAAGGAAGAAACAGCCTGTCAGTGATCGCACTGGGGCTCGTGTGATGGGCTCAAATCAGGGTCGCACGCGAGAGGAGGGCGCGAAGCTGGAAAATCGCGTGCGCGCACCCGCGTGGGCAGGGGCGGGCGCGGGTGCGGGGGTGCGCAGGAGGATGGTCAGGAGCGATGGTGCGCTGGCGACAGAGCAGGAGCGTGGCTGCGGGAGTGCACGGCAGCCTGAGCGGGAACATGCCCGCGAGCGCGACTGGGCAATGGTGTGGCCGTGCGGCGATCAGGAGCTGGAACAAGAGGAGGCCGAACACACGGGCGCGCAGCGACCTGGTGTGGCCCGTGAGGGCGTGCGACAACAGGAGTGCCCGAGCAGGTGTCCGGTAGGACTGGCCGAGGGCGCGATAGCGCGGGAGCAGGGTCGCGAGCAACCTGGGAACAAGAAGTTTGGTGATGGTCTGGATGGACCGGTTTACTCGCTTGTTTAAGCACTATTTGCGCTGGCGATCGTGGGCGCGCATCAGGAACAGGTTGCACCGGGCTTCGATGCTTCGGAGGTCGCGTGGTGCGAGCCGCGTGAGGGCGCTCTGGAGTTAGTTGCGCCACACCGCTGTCTTAAGGACAGGCACGATTTGGGCGTGTCGGGCGCGATTTGGCCGCATCGGGCGCGATCATAACTGTAGTAGATTCGCGCGGTTCCAGAGGCGTCCGTGAGCGCCCGTGTGCTGGCTTGTCAACCTCTGGGGCGACGAGCTGAGTCGTCTCGACGCGTGGTCGCGTTGGTGCTTGAACAGGAACTGTGCGCGGGCACGCATCGCGTACCTCTCTCGTATCGCGAGCCTCCCTTGTATCGTGTACCTACTTAGGTGGGCGCGATGGGTCCAAAGCGACACGTGGGCGCGTTGGGGTGCGCGTGAGCTCTGGAGCGGGAATCGCGCGGGGACGCCTATCGCGTCTCTCCCCCGCAGGGCGCGACGAGTCCGTGGGAACCTGTGGGAACCTGTGGGCGCCTGTGCGCCAACTCAGGAACCTCCTGGATCGCGCGCGATGAAACAGGAACAGGGGGCCGGCGAGGTGCCGGAGGGCGCGTGAGCTCTGGAGGCCGCTGGGGCACCGGTGGACGCGTAGGCGCCATATCAGGAACTGGCCGCAAGTGTGCAGGAGAGTGTGGCGGCACTATAACAGGAACAGGGCGCGTTTGCGCAGTTGGGCGCTTGTGCGCTACTTAAGGAACTGCTGGAGGGCGACGGGGCGCCGATGGGCGTGGACGCGCAGGGGAACCCTGGCGAGCAACAGGAACAGTGGCGCGAACGCCTAAGGGTGAGCGCCAAGGCGCTTTGTCAGGAATGTCAGGAACAACAGCAGCAGGGTGCGCAGGCGGAGCCTTACGCTTATGGGCGAGCGACACAGTTGCGCGCTCAAGTCCCTGAGACCCCGAAGGGTCAAGAGGTTGCGCAGTGGCAGTCTCTGGCGCGTAAAGCGTGTCAGCAGCTTTAGATGTCGATGGTTGGGGCGACAGCTCACATTGTCCCGAAGGACGACCATCCTCCGACGGGAATCGCGAACAATCCCTAGAGAGGTCAAGGTTGGTAGCAGGCAGGTCAGGAGAACGGCGAGTCGTCTCCTCCGCAGATGACTGTGGTGAGGACGAGCCGAAGAGGCGCCTCTTAACCCCTTTGAAGGGGGAAGGAAGGCCTCTACGGCGAAGGGGAGGGCGAGCCTTCCGCCTTATATGCCCACGAGGGGGCGTGGGATCAGCAGGCTGACCATCAATAGGCCTCCGAAGAGGCGTCTCTACCAGAGAACTCCCCCGACAGGGAGTCTCAACGGAAGGAGAGACCGTGGGACTAAGCTCCTCCCTCGAAGTATGTTCGGAGGGGGAGACAGAGCCTTCTGCTACCGCAGCCACAGGAACGGGAGTTTGGCCAGACCCACAAGATGTTTCCGACACAACAACATCAACCACAGACAGAGGATCTATGTCCGCTGAGGTTGACGATTGTTCGGCAGCCGCACCCCGTTTGATCATACCAAACAAGGCTTCCTTGGAGGGCGACCCCTGTAGCCCCAAGGAAGCCCAAAGCTGAAAAAGGTCATTGTTAGAAACAAATACCTCCTCCCAGGGGGGTAGGGCAGCCACCTTGCTATGGTAGGCAACGACCTCTCCCTCACCACGGGATCGGTTAATGACATCAACATTACGGTCTAAGCTACCACTCGCCGGCCTCTCGGAAGAGGCCGCCCGAGCGGGAACTTCGGAGGAGGAATGGGCGGCGGAAGAAGACGACTTAGGATTTTCTCTCTTCCGAGAAACCTCGGAAGGAGAAATATCCCTTTTAGCCTTCTTCTTACGTCGGCGGGCAAACCTCTCCCACTGGGAGGTATACCACTCCCTACACTCAATGCACAAATTAGAACTATCACACCGTTGGCCCCTACACTGGGGGCATAAGGAGTGAGGATCCGTTTCCACGGCCGACATAAAGGTCCGACAAGGGCGGCCGGGAAGTTCAGGGCAAGTGGGCATAAGGAGAGTAGAGGCCAACTTCACACACAAACGCTGAAAGAAAAGCAAACACAAATTATGGCAGTCAAAAGAGAGGAGAGCGCTGACAGGTCTGTCGTCGCTCCGAGCTAAAAGTAAAGTGAATCAATCATCGGTGAGTGTGAAGGGGGAGGGGTAGCTAGTTACCCCTCCCTACCCCCGCTAACTAGCGGCGGGGTAGGAAACCCTCGTTAAAACTTTATGGCTCGTCGTCGGCTGTCGCCAAAGTAATTACCCATGTAAATAGCGTGGTTTGTATTCAGTTACGGAACAAAGAAAAGAAAAGAGAGATAGAGAGAGAGAGAGAGAGAGAGAGAGAGAGAGAGAGAGAGAGAGAGAGAGAGAGAGAAACTAATAGTGTAATGAAACTATAAATGTATAATATGAATATGATAGCTTATAACACATTGGTCCTTATTTAATGCTATATTAACTATATATTGAGGTTTTGAATAAGTTAAGAAATGGTATATTAAACAAAACTCTTTTTATTGATTCCTATGTGCATCAGCTGATTTGATCACAGCACCCAAAATACTTTGATCATTGAAATATACCCAAAATTTTAAACAAAAATACACAAATGTTTTATTAAAGCACAATTAACTACTTACAGAATTGTAATTTTCTAGAATGCAGTAATGCTTCCGACATTGATTAAGATATTTTAAGCTATGATATGAGAGAGAGAGAGAGAGAGAGAGAGAGAGAGAGAGAGAGAGAGAGAGAGAGAGAGAGACTCATTGTTAAACTGTAATTGAATGCACTGTTTATATTTGTTTCTTTAAACGTAGAAACTATTACAGAGTTATTTAGGTTTTTAGTTTATAAAATAAGCTGTATTTCTGGTCAAATCATAAAAATTAAACAATTTGTGAGTTTCAGCAATGATTATAACTACAATTTTGTCAGTGAAATTATGTAAGCATACCGTTTACAACCATCTTACTTTTATTTTACTTAAAAACACAATTATAGTATATGATTATACTGAGCACATTGTATGTTGTTAAATCAATCCTTCTAAACTACTATGCAAGTAGATAAAAAAGATAATACCATTATTAAAACGCAACAGCTGTTTACTGTATTTTTGGGGGGTTCGGTTGCTTTGGCTGCATGCGTTTACACAATGATTATACTATAATGTTACTCACGATACTTTTATTAACTTTTATTTTTCTAGCCCATTGAAGTAGAAGACGAAATAAATTTTACTGTAGATAATAGCTTACTGCGCAAAAGACGACACATTTGCTTCATGCTTCAAGAAAACGAGCCGGCTATGAGTCGTTTGAATGAAAACACCAAACACTTACAGTAAGTACAGTTAAGCTGTACTATAGTGATATTACTGTACATATATTACAGTAATATACACAAGAGTATCGTTGAGTATTAGATTACAATACAATATTACTAGATGGGAACAATTTTTGTTATAGAGAACAATAAGGGGATGATGACGACTCTGTGAATATTCACTTTGGCACAATAGTGTACTGTAACCTTACTGTGTCCAGTATATTGTATACATGTGTGCAAATGTACTGTACACTGTACATATGATTATAAACTGCTGTAGAAATCAAATCAAAACAATTTTAGGCAGTATTTACTGTGCTATTCATCAGCTCGGGCACCCGGTCGAGGAAAGGGGCAATGACTTTTTAGGTTAGGAGTTAACCAACCATAGTGCAGGCAAATAGACGTAACTCAACAGAAGCTCAAATGCAACTTAATGAGGCACATTCAGAAAAAATATGTAATCACTTACTGTGTCCTTTGCAAATTCCTTCTCCTGGCTCTGGTCCTGATCCTACATCTGAAGGCACTGCAAAATCTACCACTGGCGGGGACTCAATGGGAGCGGCATTTATCAAAAATGTCTCTGTTACATTTGGTTGAGGTATGGTTGCTTGCTTCTCTGTTTGGAAAGGGTTGCTCCAGTATTACTTCACCAAATTGTTTTAAAATTACAGAAGTAAATATCTCCATTTCGGATAATTCAATACCCTACATCTTCATAAATTTATAAAAAATCTACACGCAAAATGTCAAATTTGGAATTAATTTGTATTTTACCTAACGTTACAAACCTGGAGCTTTTTTATATGGGTTACTATTTACGGTATAGCTGAAAGACGAGCCATAAGATTTTAGTGAGGGATAACCACCCGTACCCATAGTTAAAGGGAAGGGTGGAGGGTAGCCGGATACCTTGCTCTCGCACAACTGGGCCGAGCACCCACTTTGCTTGCATGCTGGACTTTCTAGGGGGACATGGTCGGCGGATCAATGTATAAATACCTCAAAGTTTGTATCGTTAGAGAAATACAAATTTTGGATCAAATAACTCCCATATTATTAAGGCATGCTACCGAAGAATACTTTACATTTACTAAAAGAAAAAATTATTATTTGATCTATCACTTTCCAATTAGGATACTACTTTCAATAGTTTCATTTGAAATACTTCTCTCATATTTTATTTATTTGTAGTGCTGAATTGCATAATGTTAACCAGAGTTTCATTCATGTTGCTGATGCATTACATTTCATAGATTTTACCTCTGTGGTGCTTGATTATAAAGCTTAAGAAATTATTTATTATGGCTCCGTCAGTGAGTATTCCATAGACTTTTCCAAAAATAAAGATTTCATGTTACAGAGAGAGAGAGAGAGAGAGAGAGAGAGAGAGAGAGAGAGAGAGAGAGAGAGAGAGAGAGAGACTAATATTGTAATTAGAACTATAAATGTGTTATATGAATATGATAGCTTATAACCCATTGGTGCCTATGTCATACTATCTTAACTATATATATAGAGGTTTTGAATAAGTTATTAATAATATATCAAACAATACTTTGGTTATTGATTCCTATGTGCATCAGCTGATTTGATCACAGCACCAAATATACTTTTATTGTTAAAATGCACGCGAAATTTAAAACAAAAATACATGTTTTATTAAATCATAATTAACTATTCACATAACTGTAATTTCCTAGAATGCAGTAATGCTTCCAAAATTACATAGGATATTTTAGGCTATGGAGAGAGAGAGAGAGAGAGAGAGAGAGAGAGAGAGAGAGAGAGAGAGAGAGAGAGAGAGAGAGAGAGAGAGAGAGAGAATCAGTGCTAAACTGTAATTGAATGCACTGTTTAGGTTTTTTCTTTTATAGAAAAAATATTACTGTACCGAGATATTTACATTTTTGGTTTATAAAATAAGCTGTATTTTTGTTCAAAATATAAAAATAAAACAATTTGTGAGTTTCAGTAATGATTGTAACAAGAAATTCTTCATTGATATTATGTAAGCATAACATTTACAGCCATCTTTGCAAAATACGTAGACCTACAAAATCCTATATGAATGTTTTTGATGTAAAAGTAATTCTTATCTTTATTCTACCTAAAAACACAACTATAGTAAATGATTATACTGAGCACATTACAGTATATGTTGTTAAGTCAATCCTTCCAAACTACTATGCAAGTAGAAAAAAAAATACCATTATTAAAATGTAACAGCTGTTTACTGTATTTTTCTTTTTTTTTTTTTTTTGGTTCGGTTGTGGTGGCTGTATACGTTTATACAATGACTATACTGTAGTATACGTTTATACAATGACTATACTGTAATGTTACTGGTGATACCTTTATTAACTATTATTTTTCTAGCCCATTGAAATAGTAGATTAAATAAAACGGATTTTGACAGGAATAATCTATTTTTGGGTGAGATAGCCATGTCATCCTGATGGGAGTTCCTTCAGGCAGCTTCCTACTGTATAATATTTCTGCGAGTGATATTACAAGAGAATTACCGTCATGTATCACAGGGTTTAACCCCCGGAACGACTATCCTATGATATCATATATAATCAGGGACGTATCCGTAGATAACCATAAATATCTGCAGCCCAAACAGACTTAACCCATTCTAGGAATCTAAGGAGGAGGATAGGTGAGGAGCTGTTACATATCCTCTCCCATCATAGTACTGTTCGTCTCTGTAAACTCATTCCACATAGTAGTGTAACTACTGTAAGAAGAGGCATCCGACGAGGCATCGGGGAGGGACAACGTAACGGGTGGGCCATCAGGACGACATGGCTATCTCACCCAAAAATAGATTTTTCCTACGTCAAAATCCACTTTTTGGGCTCGAGCCATGTCAACCTGATGGAACTGTACCAGAGAATTACCTAGGCCTCGGTAGGAAGCCTCAAAGAGAGAGGTCCCAATACCGAAATACACTTACAGGATTACTCCATCAATGCATAGGTATCACTCTCAACTATATATCCCAGAACAGTTCGGAGGCCGTGTTGACAAGCATGATGGTCCGACAAGGAGGCAATAAGGACAAAAAGAACCACCCTCCGCAATTGGAAATTCACCTGAGTCTAATGTCGGGAACCTCAAGGAACTCAAAACTAAAATAGGCATCATAGGTGAGGCGTATGGAACCAAAACCTGCCAGGAGGATAAATCCAATTATGTTCAGGAAGGATAATAATGAGAAGGCACACTAAAGTTAATGCCACTACAGTAATTATTATTATAATAGTAAGGCGTAAAATTAAAAGGCATGTAACAATTGACAGCCTTTTACTCACAAGAATCAGTGCCAAGGTTAACGAGAAACCATCATTAATCACATATGGAAAATTTTTGTACAAAGGTAACATCAGGGGACAAATACATGACATAAGGAACCATAGGGAACTTATGACGAGATAAACCTGATCAATAGACACATGATCACGCCTATATAAAGAGGGGTAATCACCCGAACCAAATGAGATATAGCTTAACTACCATTTAGACAGTTAGGCTGTAGCAATGAGGGAACACAAACAGCGTCAGAAAGACGCATATGAACCTGAAAGGGAAATGATTAAATGTATTTTTCCCGTTTTTTTCTGGAAGCAAAAATCAACTGTTTACTCATTGCTAATAACAAGCTGAAGGAGTGCCCTAGGGTGCATTGTGGGCTACGTCGTTGCAGCGGGTTTGATAACACTTCCCGCAGCCACCGCAAAATGGCGTATCTCCTCCAATTGCTTCAGATAATTCCCGAAGAAAACTCAAGTGGACTTCCAACCAATATATACCTGCAGTCCCTCAAAGAACATATGCTGGAAAAAGTTCAAGGAGGATGCCACGTCTCTAGGGTCGAGACCCGATGTCATAATAGCTGGGTCCGCTCTACGTATAAAGTAAGTAATTTTAGCACTTAACTGTTTCAAAGACAAATCAAACCCGACTGTACATTTCTGAAACAAATGACCACCCATAAACTGCACTGTTCTTAGTAAATACACTTTCGAACAGTGCACTGGACACAGGGAATGATCACCTGGTAGGGGAACTATTTTCCATAGAGCCCAACGCTTAAAGGGAAGTTCATTCTTAGCCAGAAAAGTGGGATCAGGGTATAAATTAACCTCACCCTTATCCACAAATTCAATGAGGTCATCGTCTCTAGAAAGCGTCACAATGTTACTAACCCGAGCACCGGAAGCCATCGCAATTAAAAATATGACTTACTGATTGAGATCATGAATAGAAACCGTTTGACTGTCTATGTCCAAAGAGAATTTCAAAACTTTGTCCAAAGACCAAGAAATAGACTTCGGTGGAGCCGACAGCCGCATCCCGGCAAAAACCATTGGAATTTTGTTGGAGAGATCCGAGTTAAAGTCGACATCAAAGGCGCATAATATTAGTCTAGTGAGGGCCGAATTGTATGACGAAATCGTGGATGAAGCTGGACCTTAAACGTACAAAGCAAGCAGGAACCTAAACAAAATCCATAGCAATCAACCTTGGATTTTGCCTTTGACCAATTTGACCCATTTCGTCCATGACGTTTCATACTGAGTCATGGTGTTAGATGACTCATAGTTTCCGCAAATACCCACTTATCACGTTGAATTTTGAACTTCTTTCCCAGGGTTAGAGCATAAAAATCATGAGATGAGGGTTGTTCGATCTCCATGATAAAGCGCAATTACTCCTGCTGTTCCTCCTTGGACAGAATTGGGTTGGTCACGGCACCCACTTGTGGTTCAAATCCGTGATGATGGGAAACCAGTTCCTCTTTGGCTACAGAGAAGCCACTAGAGCTGCCGACCCTTGAAAGATCGAAGCCTGTCCAAAACCTTCATGAGGAAGATGAACAGTGAAAATAGGTAAATCGTCGTTCAATGATTCCTATCCAGGGACATTATGTCCATGCCCACTAATACTTGATCCAATTTCGGTGCTACCTAGCAGGGAAGTATCTCGTTGAGACTCGTCACAAACAGATCCACTTGAAGGCCAGGGATTTGATCTCCTTGAAGCTGGGATGTTGACAAGTGTCAACCTTTCTTCTGAGCCAACGTAAAGACAGCTATCATTACGTGGTTTTTTTGAGGAGACCTTGACCCTTGTCTGTTGATGCAATGGACCATCCCCCTATTGTTGAGGTCTAGACGGATATGAATGTTCTCCAAGTATAATTTCATGAGGGACAAGAAGACTGCCATGGACCACAGAATATTGATGTGGAATTGTTGAAATTTCTGAGGTCAACAGCCTTGCACTTTCTTGGGTGGGTTATGACCCTCCCCCCAACCATCCAACGAGGCATCCGTAAAGTGTCACTACTGGAGGAGGAAAGCGCAATGGCACCATCTGTGAAAGACTTTTGGCAGTGGACCACGGTCTAAGTTGCTTATGCAGTAAAACCGGAGTCAGCTTCTGATGGTCGCGAAGAGCTTTGGAGGCTCTCCTCTCCCAAACTCTGATTGCATCTTTGAGTCGTACATTGAGGACAGGGTTCGTTACCGAGGTGAATTGTAAAGATCTTAGAACCACCTCTTGGTGCCGCCTGGTGATCATCCCCAACTTGATCAGGGATTTGACTGACGTCTCTATTTCCTTTCTCTTTATAGATAGGGAGTGTGACTTAAGGTCCCAACGAATTTCCAACCACTGGAAATCTTGAGCTGGAGCCAGTCTTGATTTCTTGAAGTTGACCTGAAATCCAAGGGACTGGAGGAACCGTACAACTCGAGTGGCTGCTTTCGAGCACTCGGTGCCGAAGGAACTCACACTAGCCAGTCAACCAGGTACGCCTCTACTTGAAGGCCTTTCTCCCAAAGTTGTTGTACGACTGCGTCAGAAAACTTCGTGAAAATCCTCAGAGCCGTATTGAGCCCGAATGGCATAGCTCTGAATACATAGCCTTTTCTCTCCAGGCTGAAACCAAGGTAGGGGAAGAAGTGTCGACCTATCGGAAGATACAAAGACGTTGGTAAGATCTATAGAGACAGTGAAAGCCTCCAGAGATGGTAAGGTCCGTATCTGCGAACTAGTCAACATCCGGAACCCGTCGCACTGAATGAACAGGTTTAGACGGGACAAGACGAGAGTAATTTGAGGTATGCTCAAACCCTCTCTGGCACGCAAAATAGACGACCTTGAAATCTCATAGATCTCATGTCGCAGATAACTCTTCTCTTCAGAAGGTCTTATACATACTGTACCAGATAAGGTGATGTTTTTTGGAAGAAACTCCTGAGCTGTGGTGGCCTTTGTTACCAATTCCAACCAAAGCCTATGGAAATGACGCTCTGTGTCCGAGGACTGAAGGACCCACAATCCTTGCACAAAGCCAGCCGTCCCCCTACTGGGAAACCGGCATTATTTGTGTTGAGGACGTGAACCACATCCTCCACTGCCGTTTCAATGTCCACGACCACTGGAAGACGACCATTACTCATACACAGGGTGGAAGGACGGGGCCTGTGACACCACTTGTTAGGGCACAGTGTACACAGTCTGAAGGATAGCGGCATAGGAAAGAGCCAACGACTTCTGATGATAAGGCAGTTTGCAAGACCTTTTGGGTTGTGAGCTTCTCCCAGGGGTGAACTTCCTCTTCAATGAGATCCCCCTCTTCCGAAAAAGGCTCTAAGCTCTGCGACAGCCTTATACGTAACCTCCTTCGACACCTTCTAAGGAAAAAAGTCTTTTCCCTCGATGCTAAAGGTGATGAAACGTTTCAGCTCAAGGCGGATGGTCACTGTAGCAAGTACATGCTCTCTACTGGCTCAACGGGCCTGAAAAGAGGCATAAAGGTCCTTCATAAAGGTGGCGAAATGAGTTTTCACCAACAAGAAAAGACTGAAGCGTCTGCAAAATTCTCAATCATCATCTCCATGGAGCACTACAGAAACATTGACACTGACAACCTTTGTCTGGCTTACGATTCAGCCTTAAGAAGGTGTTCGGGAATCCTGGGCAGCTTCTCATGAAATTGGCGGCCGGCCGTATCCTTATCCAGTTTACTCTCAGCAAAAATAAACTGGACATTGGTCCAATGGACGACATCATGTGGTAAGACAGGCGAGACTGGTGATTACTCTTCCAAAGCTGGGAGAGGCTTACCCCCACGGGTGGCTTTCTCCACAGCCACGTAGCTCTTCTAGGCAAAAGGAAAGATTATATTGTCCTGAGCCATGAAGGAGGCCAACCTCTCACCGAAGGTGACAAGCTGTATATTGATACACCCTGCAGTCATCACTGTCGCGTGCAATAAGGTAGCTAGGAGAGCAAGACCTTATACCTAGTCGACTCCTCTTGCTCCTTCAAGGTCTGGATCTCTTAACATGAGGCCTTGAACATCAGCATCTGGTATTACTAATTACCCTTCATGAAGGCATTCATGTTAGCCATAAATACCAGACCCATTGTAGTGCCCAAGGTACTCCGGAACTGAGGAGCTCCGTGAGCCCAGCAGATGATGTTGAGAGGGAAAAAAGGGCAGGAACAGCCCACGTCACGGAAGAAGTAATCGTCACCGTAGACCGGGAGGCCGTTGCTGTAGTGGGGTCCAAAGTGGTAGACCCACTGAATTCTAGACCTACCTCATCCTCTTACCCAAATGTGATGGGACTGCGGGAAGAACACGCGGTCGTCATCGGAGGTATCCTTTGAGACCCATCCGGAGTGAAGTACTGTAGATCCTTACAAACACTGCAATCCTGATGGTCCTAGAACGATACTGGACCTTTCATCCTCCGACACTTCGCATGTGTGTGGCATGCATCATGACCACAAGGATGCTTCACAGTCCTGACACATATTCGCACTCAACAGTGCATCTCCGTCACAGGCACTGCCTGTAAGGAGAAAAGGGTTTAAATGAGTACGACGTCCTCTAACTTTCACCAAAAGCTGAAAGAAATGGATTATTAGGATTCCATGTTAACAATTGAGGGAATAGTAATCCCCAAATTGTGTGCAATTGTAACTGGTGAGAAAGGAGTAAATAAAGCACGAAATGTCCATTCCCCTCTTGAAGAAAGGGGGGGGGGGAGGAAAGGGAGGTGCTCATGGAAAGAACCGTCGCTCCTATATCTCCGCTGAGAAATTGCTAATTAAAAGGCAACGGTATGGGTAAACTTAAGTTTAAGCAATCGACGCATCGATTAATGAGCAAGAATCTATAGCAAACCGAGGGCTATTACAACAAGTTGATAACCTCAATTAGGGAAGACCCGAGAGTGGGAACTAGCCTATAGAGTTATCACCCCTCTATCCAATCCACACCTTCAGAGGGAAATGGAAAAATTGGTAAAAATGCAATAACTATAAATAGTGGTCATTTTCATGCAAGGGGCCTAGAAAACCTTTCGTAAAAGGAGTTCTCAGGCCTGACGTACATAAAGAAGCCTCAAAGGTTGAAGGAGTAAGGCCCTTATACTAATCTGTAGTTGAAGTCACCTACAGTCAGTAGAGAACCCATCTTAGTTTAGGTAAGACAGTCTCAGATAAAAAGGACAGGAAGGCATGTGCCCTATAGGTATTGGCGTTACCAGAAGTACCGGCAACGACAGGGGGGAACGACATTGCCGCCAACGTCCTATGTGCCCTAAGACACTGGTACAGATATCCACTCCCATAGACTAGTACTAACCCTGCCGCCAGTAACGGTAATACCGTCAGCCGTCAAGGGGAATAGTGCCTAAGGGCGGCGGAGATAACGGTTAAGGGTTTCTGCAGAAAACACCTTACCAACTGGCGACACTGCCGAAAGCAGCGACGTTTCGCCAGTATGGGTACTATAAAAGAGTATAAAGTGTCAAAAGTTGGGGACAATCCATTAGGTACTGGCACTGCCAAAGGCATGTACCCCAGATGTAACAGCGTTGCCGTTAGTACCGGCAGCGATAGGGGGTAACAGCATCGCCTCCAGTGTCCTATGTGGCCTAAGGCACTGGCACAATCAACCACTCCCACTGATTAGTACTAACCCCGCCGCCGCCAGTAAGGGCAATACCGTCAGGGGCAAAGGTGCCTAGAGTGGCGGAAAGAAACGGCAAGGGTTCCTGCATAAAATACCATGCCATAGCTGAAGGCAGTGAAGCCAGTAGCGGCACTGCCGCAAGCAGTGACGCATCGCCAGTATGAGTACTATAAGATAGTGTGTAAAAAAGTGTCAGCAAAGATGTTAGGTTCCAGCACTGCCGTCAGTCCAATAGCCTGCCCCTCAGGGAGAAGCATGCTGATGGCCATGGAGGGTCATACCCCAAAAGGAACCAACCCCCACGATCAAGTAAAATAATAGAATTCGTGCAATGTCCGTCCCAAAATGGCTAGAATATAAAGAGAGGTAGCTATACCCATGCATCAAAAAAGCATTCCTTAACAATCCCCAGAACAGAGGCGATGGCAAGGAAGTCAGGCTCAGAAAGAAATCTAAATTCAATCCGAGGGTTATCCAAACAAAGAAGAGTCTCTAGACAGGGACTCTCTATGCCTCCACACCCTGAATCTCAGGAAAGGTTAGAAAGACTCTAAAATAAATGCCACGCCGTCCGAAACGGCGGCTGCAGTCCGATCGAGAAATCTTAGAGGCTAGGAGGTAACAGCAGTACTGTACATGTAAGTCAGCACACCCACATGCTGAGATCACCCTTCGCAAAGGGGAGCTCCAATGGACTCTGCAGTCCTAGCATGGGAGATCACGAGCGAATACAGAATGTGGGACCAAATTATTGCCGACGAGGGCCGCAAGTCGAACGAGAAATCCCAGAGGCTAGGAGGGAACAGCAGTACAGGTAAGTCAGTGCACCGACAAGGGGAGAACACCCTTCACAAAGGGGAGCTCAGAAAGACTGCACAGTCCTAGCAGGGGAGATCATGAACGAATGCAGCATGGCGGGCCAACGGCTTCGCCAACGAGGGATAGGCTAAGCCTAATAGGACGATGCCGCATATTGATCGAGAAATCCCAGAGGATAGGAGCGGACGGCAGTACAGATAAGTCTGCGCGCAGACAAGGGGAGATCACCCTTCACAAAGGGGAGCTCTAATCAACTGCACAGTCCTAGCATGGGAGATCATGAAGGAATGCAGCATGGCGGACCAACGGATTCGCCAAGGAAGGCTAGGCTAAGCCTAATAGGTCGAAAAAAACCGGGGATCAAAGGCAGGCAGGCAAAGGGGCTCAGTAAACTAACCCTTTAAGGGTAAAATGGCCGCTGCCAATGAGGCCAGTAAGAAAGACCTGATCACCATCGGCAAACCTGTCTCCGACAAAACTACCACTCTCTAAGCTAGGCAAGCCGGGACTGACACACACAAAACTAAAACTTAAACGATATTAATGCATAGTATAAGTAAACACAAAACAGACCCCAAAGCATTGTAATGCTAAAATAAAGCTGGCTAACGTGATACTAGTGAAATAATACCAAGTGAACACGAAATAAAAAGGGCGGCCACAAACTCGACATGGCGCCCAATGGCTCATAGCCATTAAAAAGATAATTAACCACTCCCCAAGGGGATCTAAAGCAGTTACAGCTAAATCGAACTGTAAAAGAAAAGGGTACTCAATTTGATGACGAAAGGAAAGCCATCATGCTAGGAATAACTCCAAGAAGCTGAGAAATGGCGCACTAGACAAAATACAAACGCGTAGGTAAGCTGCGATCAAAGGAATGAGTTTATCAGACACGAACAGTACTATGGAGGGAGAAGATATGTAACAGCTCCTCACCTACGCTCCTCCTTAGATTCCTAGACTGGGTTAAGTCTGTTTGGGGTGCAGATATCGATAGTTATCTACGGATACATCCCTGATTATACACGATATAGTTGTTCCGGGGGTTAGAACCCGGTGATATCTGACGGTAATTCTCTTGTAATATAACTCGCAGAAATATTATACAGTCGGAAACTGCCTCAAGAAACTTCCATCAGGACGACATGGCTTGAGCCCAAAAATATATTTACAGTAGATAATAGCTTATTGTGCAGGAGACAACATATAGTTGAGTCATGCTTCAAGAAAACGAGTAGGCTATGAGGCGTCTGAATGGAAACACTGAATACTTACAGTAGGTATAGTTAAGCTGTACAGTAGTGATATTACTGTACATATATTACAGTAATATACACTACAGTATCAGTGAGTATTAGATTACAGTACAGTATAACTAGATGGGAACAATTTTTGTTATACAGAACAATAAGGGGATGATGATGGCTCGGTGAATATTTACTTTAAAACAACACCGTACTGTAACCTTACTGTGTCTAGTACATAGTGTACATGTGTGCATATGCACTAGTCACTGTACAAATAATTATAAACTATTGTAGAAACCAAATTCAAATAATAATAAGGAGTATTTACTGTGTTAATCATCAGCTTGGGCACCCGATCGAGAAAAAGGGGCAGTGACTTTTAAGTTAGGTGTTAGCCCACCCTAGTACAGGCAAATAAGCGTAAATTAACAGAAACTCAAATGTAACATAATGAAGAAGATTTAGAAAAAAATTAAATTACTTACTGGGTCCTTTGCAAATTCCTTCTTCTGGCTTTCGTACTGATCCTTCATCTGAAGGTACTGCAAAATGTACCACTGGCAGGGGCTCAATGTGAACTCCATTTATCAAAAATGTCTCGGTTACATCTGGTTGGGGTATGGTTGCTTGCTCCTCTGTTTGGAGAGGGTTGCTTCAGTATTACTTCACCAAATTGTTATAAAATTATAGAAGTAAAGATATCCATTTTGGATAATTCAATACCCTATATCTTTAAAAATTTTAACAAATCTACACATGAAATGTCAAATTTGGAATTAGTGTATATTTTTCCTAACGATAAAACCTGGAGCTTTTTTACAATGGTTACTATTTCCGGTGTAGCTGAAAGAAACACCGTAAGATTTTAGTGAGGGATAACAACGAGTAACGCTAGTTAGTGGAAGGGGTGGAATGAATGAATGAATGATTTGAAGTTCTCTGGCATCCTGACATCAAAGGTAATTGACACCGAAATCATTTATTATAAATAAAGATTAAGAGAATAGCCAATTAAAATCAGAAAAATAAATGTTATAAAAGTTAAATAGCATTAAGAAGGCCTGCTTCCGATATAAATTAAAAAATGCCACTAGCATTATACGACACATCATGTCCAAGGATCTTGGCAAGGATAAACCTGCCATGCTCACCCCGAGCCTCAAAAATATATCTATTTCTTTCTGTGCTATAAGTGGTGCATTCAGTCAACAAATGCCTCACAGTAGGGTCGCCGGCTACCCCGCTCACTTTTACAACAGGGTGGAGCACCAACTTTGCTTGCAGGCAGCACTTTCTAGGGGGACATGGTTGGCGGGCCAATTTCTAGAAATAGCTCAAGATTTGTATCGTTAAAAAAAATACAAATTTCGGATTAAATAACTTGTATATTATTAAGGCATATGTACTGCCGAAGAATAATTCAGATTCTGTTAGAAAAAATTATTTCTTGATATATTATTTTCCAATTAGCATACCAATTTCAATAGTTTCATTTGAAATACTTCTCTCCTATTTTATTTAATTGTACTGCTGAATTCCATAATACTAACCAGAGTTTCATTCATATTGCCGATACCTTATATTTCATAGTTTTTAGTCTGCAGTGCTTGATTATAAAGCTTAATAAATTATTTATAACGGCCTCATCAGTGAGTTTACTTTCAATAAAGACTTTACAAAAAAACAGATTTCATTTGTTACACATACAGAGAGAGAGAGAGAGAGAGAGAGAGAGAGAGAGAGAGAGAGAGAGAGAGAGAAAACTAATTGTGTAATGAGAACTAAATTTATTGTATATGAATATGATAGCTTATAACACATTGGTCCTTATGTAATACTATATTAACTATATTTAGAGGTTTTGAATAAGTTGAGAAATAGTATATTAAACAAAACTCTTTTTATTGATTCCTATGGGCATCAGCTGATTTGATCACAGCACCCAAAATACTTCAATCATTAAACTACACCCCAATTTGAAACAAAAATACATAAATGTTTGATTAAAGCACAATTAACCATCTACATAATTTTAATTTTCTGGAATGCAGCAATGCTTCCGACATTGAATAGGATATTTTAGGCTATGATGAGAGAGAGAGAGAGAGAGAGAGAGAGAGAGAGAGAGAGAGAGAGAGAGAAAGAGAGAGAGAGAGAATCAGTGTTAAACGTAATTGAATGCACTGTTTATGCCTGTTTCTTTAAAAGAAGAAATTATTACAGAGTTATTTAGGTTTTTAGTTTATAAAATACTGTATTTCTGGTCAAAACATAAGAATAAACAATTTGTGAGTTTCAGCAATTATTATAACTACAAATTCGTCTGTGACATTATGTAAGCATACCGTTAACCATCTTTGCAAAATACGTAGACACAATCCTAAAGGAATGTTTTTGCTGTAGGGATCAAATTAATTCTAATTTTTACTTTACTGAAAAATACAACTATAGTGTGTGATTATACTGAGCACATTGTATGTAATTAAGTCAATCCTTCTAAATTACTATGCAAGTAGAAAAAAATTATACCATTATTAAAACACAACAACTGTTTACTGTGGTTTTTTTTTTTTTTTTTTTTTTTTTTTTTATTCAGTTGCTTTGGCTGTATGCGTTTACATAATGAATATAATGTAATGTTACTGACGATACTTTTCGTAACTTTTATTTTTCTAGCCATTGAAGTAGAAGACGAAATAAATATAATTATTGTAAATAATAGCTTACTGCGCAACAGTGAGTATTATATTACGGTACAGTATTACTAGATGGGAACAACTTTTGTTATAGAGAACAATAAGGGGATGATGACGACTCGGTGAATATTCACTTTAGCACAATACTGTACTGTAACCTTAGTGTCCAGTACATTGTATACATGTGTGCAAATGTACTGTACACTGTACATATAATTAGAAATTGTTGTAGAAATCAAATCAAAACCATATTAGGCAGTATTTACTATGCTATTCATCAGCTCGGGCACCCGGTCGAGGAAAGGGGCAATGACTTTTTAGGTTAGGAGTTACCCACCCATAGTGAAGAAGAATAGACGTAAATCAACAGATGCTCAATAGAGGCACATTTAGAAAAAATATGTAATCACTTACTGGGGCCTTTGCAAATTCCTTCTACTGGCTCTCGTCCTGATCCTTCATCTAAATCTACCACTGGCGGGGACTCAATGGTATCTCCATTTATCAAAAATGTCTCGGTTACATCTGGTTGGGGTACGGCTGCTTGCTCCTCTGTTTGGAAAGGGTTGATTCAATATTACTACATCAAATTGTTTAAAAATTAAAGAAGTAAAAATCTCTATTTTGGATAATTCATAAATTTATAAAATTCTACACATAAAATGTCATCTTTGGAATTAATTTGTATCTTTCCTAACGATACAAACCTGGAGCTTTTTATAGTGTTTACTATTTCCGGTATAGCTGAAAAAAGAGACATAAGGTTTTAGCGAGGGATAACCACCCCAACCGCTAGTTAGTGGGAGGGGTGGAGGGTAGCCGGATACCTTGCTCACTCAAACAACTAGGCTGACCACCCATTTTGCTTGCGGTTTGTTTCGAGATGCTCCGGCTCTATTTAGCTCTAAGTTTAACTGGGTTTTTCTCAGAAAAGATTCAAAAACTTCCTGTTCTAGGGGGACATGGTTGGTAGTCAATTTGTATAAATAGCTCAAAGTTTGTATCGTTAGACATGCTACCAAAGAATACTTTACATTTACTAAAAGAAAAAATGATTACTTGATCAATCATCTTCCAATTAGCATGCTAATTTCAGTAGTTTCATTTGAAATACTTCTCTCATATGTTATTTACTTGTAGTGTTGAATTGCAAAATGTTAACCAGTTTCATTCATGTTACCGATGCATTACATTTCATAGTTTTTAACTCTGTGGTGCTTGATTATAAAGCTTAAGAAATTATTTATTACGGCCCCGTCACAGAGTATTCCATAGGGACTTTTCCAAAAATAAAGATTTCATTTGTGTGTGAGAGAGAGAGAGAGAGAGAGAGAGAGAGAGAGAGAGAGAGAGAGAGAGAGAGAGACTAATACTGTAATCAGAACTATAAATGTATTATATGAATATGATAGCTTATAACATATCGGTGCTTATGTAATACTATTTTAACTATATATAGAGGTTTTGAATAAGTTAATAAATAGAATATCAAACAATACTCTATTGTTATTGATTCCTATGCGCCCCAGCTGATTTGATCATAGCACCTAAAATACTTTGTTAAAATACACCCGAAATTTAAAACATAAATACAAAATATTTTAGTAAAGCACAATTAATTATTTGCATAATTGTAATTTTCTAGAATGCAGTAATGCTCCGAAATTAAATAGGATATTTTTCAAGCTATGATGAGAGAGAGAGAGAGAGAGAGAGAGAGAGAGAGAGAGAGAGAGAAGAGAGAGAGAGAGAGAGAGGGAGAGAGAGAGAGAGAGAGAGAGAGAGAGAGAGGGAGAGAGAGAGAGGAGAGAGAGAGAGAGAGAGAGAGAATCAGTGCTAAACCGTAATTGAATGCACTGTTTAGGTTTGTTTCTTTAGAAGAAAAAAATACTACAGAGATATTTATGTTTTTATATTGGAAAATAAGCTTTATTTCTGTTCAAAAGATAAAAATAAAACAATATGTGAGGTTCAGTAATAATTGTAAGTAGAAATTCTTCATTGATATCATGTAAGCATGCCGTTTACAGCCATCTTTGCAAAATACATAGTCCTAAACAATCCTAAAGGATTGTTTTTGCTGTAAAGATAAAATTCTTATTCTTATTTCTTCTTCTTGGGGTATTAAAGCCAACACTTGTTGTTGGCACGGGCCTTTCCCTTGGTTGGCCCGTAGTATTCTTAATTTACTTAACACACCTATAGCAAAACTTATACTGAGCACATTATGTGTTGTCAAGTCAATCTTTCCAAACTACTATGTAAGTAGAAAATAAAATATTACCATTATTAAAACGCCAAAGCTGTTTACTGTATTTATTTATTCATTTTTTTTTTGGGTCAGTTGTTGTGGCTGTATGCGTTTATACAATGACTATACTGTAATGTTAGTGCTGATACTCTTATTAACTTTTATATTTCTAGACCATTGATGTATTAGCTGAACTAAATGTAATTACTGTAGATGATAGCTTATTGCGTCATGCTTCAAGAAACCGCGTAAGCTATGAGTCGTCTGAATGAAGACACCGAATACTTACAGTAGGTACAGTTAAGCTGTACACTACTGATATTACTGTACATATATTAGAGTAATATACACTACATTATCAGTGCGTTTTATATTACAGTACAGTATAACTAGATGGGAACAATTTTCGTTATACAGAGTAATAGGGGGATGACGACGACTCGGTGAATATTTAATTACAGTAATTTCTCACATATCGCGGTTAATGGGGACCAGAACCGACCCTGAGAGGTGAAAAACCTGGAAGTAGGTTCCCTCCCTATTTTCGGAATACGTACCTTTTTTTGCGACATATACATGTATATATAATGACAATAAGTATATATTAACCCTATAAATGCATTTGTTATCATTAGAACATTAAAGAATCATGTGAATAAATATTCATAATATAAATTATATACTGTACATAAAATAAAGTGCTAAACTGTATAAATACTGTAATATCACAGTATTTAATACATTATGTATACTGTATGTACTTTTACATTTATACATAAATGATATATACAGTAAATATATAGTGTGTAAGTGTACATGTACATACATATGTAGATATAAATAGTGTACGTGTATACACTGTAGATATGTTTCAAGAATCTTTTATTCTTATAACCAGACACGTAACTCACCTGTAACAATGACGATAATCTTGATAAATGACGATGAAACACCTGTGCAGTATGATGGAGGTGAAGATGAAGATAATTTACTGCACAGGTTAATGAGAGCTTTACTGCTCCTCCGGTGACGCCTCATTGTCAGTTGATAGAGGCGGTGGATCGTCAACGACAGCTTCCGGTAGAGCTGGAGAAACTGCAGGAGGCAGCGTAGTGGCTCGGTGGGAAGTCGGAGAAGCAGCAGGAGGAGTATCTGATGCTTCTGCAGAAGGTTTTCGGTGCACTAGGAACATCGTGATGGGAAGTTGTTGACGTTTTTTCATCTGAGCAAAGATGCTCTTGTACAACGCCATTACACCATCAATACGATTACTAAATTCGATGGCTCTGACCATATTACCATCGATTTCCTGAGACCTTTGTTGCAGAGCCCGTGCCATGTTGCAGAGGTCTTGCAGGTTGTCCAAGGTAAGGCCACGTTCTTCAGCTTCGTCGTTGTCGCCGATGTTGGCTGCCTCTTCTTCCTCACTCGCTGATCTTGTCATTTCGACAAGGTCCTCGTCGGTTAGGGGCTCCGAGTGCCACTTGATCAGTGAGTTGACGTCATCCGTCGTCATGTCAGACAAACCTTCGTTAGCTACTAACCGTGCCAGTCTCACAGCCTTATCTACGGCGGAGTGGTGAACTTCGTCTGGCGTAAATCCCTCATAGTCATGAACAACGTCTGGCCACAATTTTCTCCAACTTGCATTCAATGTTTGCTGTTTCATCTCATTAAAAACTTTCTGAATGTTGGCCAGGCATGTTGCAATGTTGCATTCGCGCCAATATCTCTTGAGGCTAAAGTCCTCGTCGGCTTCGTAAATCGAGGAGATGAGGCCCTCCATCGTGGACCTCGTGTAGAGGGCCTTGAAGGCCCGAATGACCCCGATCCATTGGTTGTATGAGGGAAGTGGTGTTGGGGGGCAGGAACTCCACTTGGGCCCGTCATAATGCAGATCCGTTGCATGTCAGCCTGCAGAGTCCATCAAGAGGAAGACCTTAAAGGGCAGCCCATTCTCCGCGAGGTACAGGTTCACCTGTGGGATAAAGCAGTTCACGAACCAGTCAAGTGTAAGGGCTTTGGTTATCCATGTCTATTTTTCACTCATCCAGTAGACAGACAGCAAGACTTTGCTTTTCTTTTTCAAAGCCCGAGGATTCAAGGACTTTTAAATTAAGCCAGGCTTGAGCATGAAGCCTGTAGCATTCCCGCACATGAGGAGAGTGACGCGATCTTTGTGGGCATTGAACCCTGGCTTCTTCATTTCGTCCTTGTAAAGGAATGTCCGGGATGGCATCCTCTTCCAGAAAAGGCTAGTCTCATCCATATTGAACACCTGCTCCAGGAGATATCCACCTTCTTTAATTAATTTCGGGAACTCGTCCTCGACGTAACGAAGAGCTGCCTCTTGGTCTGCCAAGGCGGCCTCCCCATACAAAGGAACGCTGCGAAGGCCAAACTTCCTTTTGAATTTCTCGAACCAGCCCTTGCTGGTAACAAAACCCCATTTTTCTCGTGGGGCAGGATCATCATCTTTGTCGTCATCATCAACTTCGTCGTCTTCGTTCGATTTTCCTTCAGGAACTAGGCTATCATACAGGGTTTTGGCTTTGGTTCAAATCATGTTGGTATCGAGACTAACCTTCTTTTATCAACAGTCCGATATCCACATTGATAACGTATTCTCCATTTGCACAATCGTCTTATTACGAGGAGTCACAACACGCTTAGTTTCCTTGGAGAACGTTATTGAGGCAGTTTTACGTATTTTCATTTCATCTTTTTTATATGTAGCGAACTGTCGATTCATCACTCCATAAATGCAGACAACAGGCGCATAGCTACTGCCTGCCTTAGGCATGTCCAATAACTTCACTTTCTCGTTCACCGTCATCAGTTTTCTCTATTTCTTGGGTTCACTTGAGGATGTAGAGGGTAGAGGATGTTTAGGAGCCATTTTAAAGGACGCCACAAACACTATTTTACACTAAAAAGCACAAGAAAACAGCTAAAAGTTCCATGCGGCAAGACTAAGCAACACAAGCGAAGCGAGAGAGAACAATGAATGTGGTCTACCTTCGCGGGGCACACGGCAGGGAGAGATGCTGGGTAAAGCGTCTCGGCTGCTCGGCCAATCAGCTTGCGAGATTCTGGAGCAGAGATGGCCAGCGAGTCAGAGAGATGGATTTTGAGTTGCGCGCCATCTCCGTGTTGATACCCGATGTTCTTCTGTACTCTCTGCCTTCTGCTACTGCCCGTGTAACTCTCCCACCATTTTTTCTAATTTTTGATGAATATTTTTTTAAATCCGCGATGCACTGAGACCGTGAAACTTGAGCCGCGAAGTGGCGAGGGATTACTGTAGAACAACACCGTACTGTAATTTTACTGTGTCCAGTACATAGTGAAACACGTGTGCAAATGCACTGATCACTGAACATATAATTATAAACTATTGGAGAAACCAAATCAAAATAATAGTAGGGAGTATTTACTGTGTTAATCATCAGCTCGGGCACCCGCTCGAGGCAAAGGGAAGTGACTTTTTATGTTACGTGTTAGCCCACCCTAGTACAGGGGGATAGGCGTAAATTAACAGAAGCTCAAATGTAACTTGATGAGGTAGATTTAGAAAATAATGTAATCACTTACTGGGTCCATTGCAAATTCCTTCTCCTGGCTTTCGTCCTGATCCTTCATCTGTAGGCACTGCAAAATGTACCACTGGCGGGGGCTTAATGGGAGGTCCATATATCAAAAATGTCTCGGTTACATCTGGTTGGGGTATGGTTGCTTGCTCCTCTGTTTGGAAAGGGTTGCTTCAGTATTACTTCACCACATTGTTTTAAAATTATAGAAGTAAAGATATCCATTTTGGAAAATTCAATACCTTATATCTTTATAAATTTTAACAAATCTACATATGAAATGTCAAATTTGGAATTAGTGTATATTTTTCCTAACGATAAAACCTGGAGCTTTTTATAATGGTTACTATTTCCGGTGTAGCTGAAAGAAACACCGTAAGATTTTAGTGAGGGATAACAACGAACGCTAGTTAGTGGGAGGGGTGGAATGAATGAATGAATGATTTGAAGTTTTCTGGCATCCTGACATGAAAGGTAATAGACACCGAAATCATTTATTATAAATAAAGATTAAGAGAATAGCCAATTAAAATCAGAAAAATAAATGTTATAAAAGTTAAATAGCATTAAGAAGGCCTGCTTCCGATATAAATTAAAGAATGCCACTAGCATTATACGACACATCATGTCCAAGGATCTTGGCAAGGATAAACCTGCCATGCTCACCCCAAGCCTCAAAAATATATCTATTTCTTTCTGTGCTATAAGTGGTGCATTCAGTCAACAAATGCCTCACAGTAGGGTCGCCGGCTACCCCGCTCACTTTTACAACAGGGTGGAGCACCAACTTTGCTTGCAGGCAGGCACTTTCTAGGGGGACATGGTTGGCGGGCCAATTTCTAGAAATAGCTCAAGATTTGTATCGTTAAAAAAAATACAAATTTCGGATTAAATAACTCGTATATTATTAAGGCATACTGCCGAAGAATAATTCAGATTTACTGTTAGAAAAAATCATTTCTTGATATATTACTTTCCAATTAGCATACCAATTTCAATAGTTTCATTTGAAATACTTCTCTCCTATTTTATTTAATTGTACTGCTGAATCGCATAATACTAACCAGAGTTTCATTCATATTGCCGATACCTTATATTTCATAGTTTTTAGTGTGCAGTGCTTGATTATAAAGCTTAAGAAATTATTTATAACGGCCCCATCAGTGAGTTTACTTTCAATAAAGACTTTGCAAAAAAACAGATTTCATTTGTTACACATACAGAGAGAGAGAGAGAGAGAGAGAGAGAGAGAGAGAGAGAGAGAGAGACAGAGAGAGAGAGAGAGAGAGACTAATTGTGTAATGAGAACTATAAATTTATTAGTATATGAATATGACAGCTTATAACACATTGGTCCTTATGTAATACTATACTAACTATATTTAGAGGTTTTGAATAAGTTAAGAAATAGTATATTAAACAAAACTCTTTTTATTGATTCTATGGCATCAGCTGATTTGATCACAGCACCCAAAATACTTTGATCATTAAACTACACCCCAATTTGAAACAAAAATACATAAATGTTTGATTAAAGCACAATTAACCACTTAAATAATTATAATTCTCTGGAATGCAGCAATGCTTCCGACATTGAATAGGATATTTTAGGCTATGATGAGAGAGAGAGAGAGAGAGAGAGAGAGAGAGAGAGAGAGAGAGAGAGAGAGAGAGAGAGAGAGAGAGAATCAGTGTTAAACGTAATTGAATGCATTGTTTATGTTTGTTTCTTTAAAAGAAGAAATTATTACAGAGTTATTTAGGTTTTTAGTTTATAAAATACTGAATTTCTGGTCAAAACATAAGAATAAAACAATTTGTGAGTTTCAGCAATTATTATAACTACAAATTCGTCTGTGACATTATGTAAGCATACCGTTAACAACCATCTTTGAAAAATACGTAGACACAATCCTAAAGGAATGTTTTTGCTGTATGAATAAAATTAATTCAAATTTTACTTTACTTAAAAACACAACTATAGTGTATGATTATACAGCACATTGTATGTAATTAAGTCAATCCTTCTAAATAACTATGCAAGTAGAACAAAATTATGACATTATTAAAACACAACAACTGTTTGCTGTATGTTTTTTTTTTTTTTGTTGATTCGGTTGCTTTGGCTGTATGCGTTTACACAATGAATATAATGTAATGTTATTGACGATACTTTTTGTAACTTTTATTTTTCTAGCCCATTGAAGTAAAAGACGAAATAAATATAATTATTGTAAATAATAGCTTACTGCGCAACAGTGAGTATTATATTACGGTACAGTATTACTAGATGGGAACAACTTTTGTTATAGAGAACAATAAGGGGATGATGACGACTCGGTGAATATTCACTTTAGCACAATACTGTACTGTAACCTTAGTGTCCAGTACATTGTATACATGTGTGCAAATGTACTGTACACTGTACATATAATTATAAATTGTTGTAGAAATCAAATCAAAACAATATTAGGCAGTATTTACTGTGCTATTCATCAGCTCGGGCAACCGGTCGAGGAAAGGGGCAATGACTTTTTAGGTTAGGAGTTACCCAACCATAGTGAAGAAGAATAGACGTAAATCAACAGATGCTCAATAGAGGCACGTTTTCATCTAAATCTACCACTGGCGGGGACTCAATGGTATCTCCATTTATCAAAAATGTCTCGGTTACATCTGGTTGGGGTACGGCTGCTTGCTCCTCTGTTTGGAAAGGGTTGATTCAATATTACTACATCAAATTGTTTAAAAATTAAAGAAGTAAAAATCTCTATTTTGGATAATTCATAAATTTATAAAATTCTACACATAAAATGTCAATTTTGGAATTAATTTGTATCTTTCCTAACGATACAAACCTGGAGCTTTTTATAGTGTTTACTATTTCCGGTATAGCTGAAAAAAGAGACATAAGGTTTTAGCGAGGGATAACCACCCCAACCGCTAGTTAGTGGGAGGGGTGGAGGGTAGCCGGATACCTTGCTCACTCAAACAACTAGGCTGACCACCCATTTTGCTTGCGGTTTGTTTCGAGATGCTCCGGCTCTATTTAGCTCTAAGTTTAACTGGGTCTTTCTCAGAAAAGTTTCAAAAACTTCCTGTTCTAGGGGGACATGGTTGGTAGTCAATTTGTATAAATAGCTCAAAGTTTGTATCGTTAGACATGCTACCAAAGAATACTTTACATTTACTAAAAGAAAAAATTATTACTTGATCAATCATCTTCCAATTAGCATGCTAATTTCAGTAGTTTCATTTGAAATACTTCTCATATGTTATTTACTTGTAGTGTTGAATTGCAAAATGTTACCCAGTTTCATTCATGTTACCGATGCATTACATTTCATAGTTTTTAACTCTGTGGTGCTTCATTATAAAGCTTAAGAAATTATTTATTACGGCCCCGTCACAGAGTATTCCATAGAGACTTTTCCAAAAATAAAGATTTCATGTTGTGTAGAGAGAGAGAGAGAGAGAGAGAGAGAGAGAGAGAGAGAGAGAGAGAGAGAGAGAGAGAGAGAGAGAGAGAGAGACTAATACTGTAATCAGAACTATAAATGTATTATATGAATATGATAGCTTATAACATATCGGTGCTTATGTAATACTATTTTAACTATATATAGAGGTTTTGAATAAGTTAATAAATAGAATATCAAACAATACTCTATTGTTATTGATTCCTATGCGCCCCAGCTGATTTGATCATAGCACTTAAAATACTTTGTTAAAATACACCCAAACTTTAAAACAAAAATACAAAATATTTTAGTAAAGCACAATTAATTATTTGCATAATTGTAATTTTCTAGAATGCAGTAATGCTCCGAAATTAAATAGGATATTTTTCAAGCTATGATGAGAGAGAGAGAGAGAGAGAGAGAGAGAGAGAGAGAGAGAGAGAGAGAGAGAGAGAGGGAATCAGTGCTAAACCGTAATTGAATGCACTGTTTAGGTTTGTTTCTTTAAAAGAAAAAAATACTACAGAGATATTTATGTTTTTAGTTTATAAAATAAGCTTTATTTCTGTTCAAAAGATAAAAATAAAACAATATGTGAGGTTCAGTAATAATTGTAAGTAGAAATTCTTCATTGATATTATGTAAGCATGCCGTTTACAGCCATCTTTGCAAAATACGTAGTCCTAAACAATCCTAAAGGATTGTTTTTGCTGTAAAGATAAAATTCTTATTCTTATTTCTTCTTCTTCTTCTTGGGGTATTAAAGCCAACACTTGTTGTTGGCACGGGCCTTTCCCTTGGTTGGCCCGTAGTATTCTTATTTTACTTAACACACCTATAGCAAAAATTATACTGAGCACATTATGTGTTGTTAAGTCAATCTTTCCAAACTACTATGTAAGTAGAAAATAAAATATTACCATTATTAAAACGCCAAAGCTGTTTACTGTATTTATTTATTTTTTTTTTTGTTCAGTTGTTGTGACTGTATGCGTTTATACAATGATTATACTGTAATGTTACTGCTGATACTCTTATTAACTTTTATATTTCTAGACCATTGACGTAGAAGATGAAATAAATGTAATTACTGCAGATGATAGCTTATTGCGTCATGCTTCAAGAAACCGCATAAGCTATGAGTTGTCTGAATGAAGACACAGAATACTTACAGTAGGTACAGTTAAGCTGTACAGTACTGATATTACTGTAAATATATTACAGTAATATACACTACATTATCAGTGCGTATTATATTACAGTAAAATCTTACTAGATGGGAACAATATTCGTTATAGAGTAATAGGGGGATGGCGACGACTCGGTGAATATTTAATTACAGTAATTTCTCACATATCGCGGTTAATGGGGACCAGAACCGACCCTGAGAGGTGAAAAACCGGGAAGTAGGTTCCCTCCCTATTTCCGGAATACGTACCTTTTTTTGCGACATATACATGTATATATAATGACAATAAGTATATATTAACCCTATAAATGCATTTGTTATCATTAGAACATTAAAGAATCATGTGAATAAATATTGATAATATAAATTATATACTGTACATAAAATAAAGTGCTAAACTCTATAAATACTGTAATATCACAGTATTTAATACATTATGTATACTGTATGTACTTTTACATTTATACATAAATGATATATATAGTAAATATATAAATAGTGTGTAAGTGTACATGTACATACATATATAGATATAAATAGTGTACGTGTATACACTGTAGATATGTTTCAAGAATCTTTTATACTTATAACCAGACACGTAACTCACCTGTGACAATGACGATGATCTTGATAAATGACGATGAAACACCTGTGCAGTATGATTGAGGTGAAGATGATGAAGATAATTTACTGCACACGTTAATGAGAGCTTTACTGCTCCTCCGGTGACGCCTCATCGTTAGTTGATAGAGGCGGTGGATCGCCAACGACATCTTACGATAGAGCTGGAGAAACTGCAGGAGGCAGCGTAGTGGCTCGGTGGGAAGTCGGAGAAGCAGCAGGAGGAGTATCTGATGCTTCTGCAGAAGGTTTTCGGTGCACTAGGAACATCGTGATGGGAAGTTGTTGACGTTTTTTCATCTGAGCAAAGATGCTCTTGTACAACGCCATTACACCATCAATACGGTTACTAAATTCGATGGCTCTGACCATATTACCATCGATTTCCTGAGACCTTTGTTGCAGAGCCCGTGCCATGTTGCAGAGGTCTTGCAGGTTGTCCAAGGTAAGGCCACGTTCTTCAGCTTTGTCGTTGTCGCCGATATTGGCTGCCTCTTCTTCTTCCTCACTCGCTGATCTTGTCATTTCGACAAGGTCCTCGTCGGTTAGGGGCTCCGAGTGCCACTTGATCAGTGAGTTGACGTCATCCGTCGTCATGTCAGACAAACCTTTGTTGGCTACTAACCGTGCCAGCCTCACAGCCTTATCTACGGCGGAGTGGTGAACTTCGTCTGGCGTAAATCCCTCATAGTCATGAACAACGTCTGGCCACAATTTTCTCCAACTTGCATTCAATGTTTGCTGTTTCATCTCATTAAAAACTTTCTGAATGTTGGCCAGGCATGTTGCAATGTTGCATTCGCGCCAATATCTCTTGAGGCTAAAGTCCTCGTCGGCTTCGTAAATCGAGGAGATGAGGCCCTCCATCGTGGACCTCGTGTAGAGGGCCTTGAAGGCCCGAATGACCCCGATCCATTGGTTGTATGAGGGAAGTGGTGTTGGGGGGCAGGAACTCCACTTGGGCCCGTCATAATGTAGATCCGTTGCATGTCAGCCTGCAGAGACCATCAAGAGGAAGACCTTAAAGGGCAGCCCATTCTCCGCGAGGTACAGGTTCACCTGTGGGATAAAGCAGTTCACGAACCAGTCAAGTGTAAGGGCTTTGGTTATCCATGTCTATTTTTCACTCATCCAGTAGACGGACAGCAAGACTTTGCTTTTCTTTTTCAAAGCCCGAGGATTCAAGGACTTTTAAATTAAGCCAGGCTTGAGCATGAAGCCTGTAGCATTCCCGCACATGAGGAGAGTGACGCAATCTTTGTGGGCATTGAACCCTGGCTTCTTCACTTCGTCCTTGTAAAGGAATGTCCGGGATGGCATCCTCTTCCAGAAAAGGCTAGTCTCATCCATATTGAACACCTGCTCCAGGAGATATCCACCTTCTTTAATTAATTTCGGGAACTCGTCCTCGACGTAACGAAGAGCTGCCTCTTGGTCTGCCAAGGCGGCCTCCCCATACAAAGGAACGCTGCGAAGGCCAAACTTCCTTTTGAATTTCTCGAACCAGCCCTTGCTGGTAACAAAACCCCATTTTTCTCGTGGGGCAGGATCATCATCTTTGTCGTCATCATCAACTTCGTCGTCTTCGTTCGATTTTCCTTCAGGAACTAGGCTATCATACAGGGTTTTGGCTTTGGTTCAAATCATGTTGGTATCGAGACTAACCTTCTTTTATCAACAGTCCGATATCCACATTGATAACGTATTCTCCATTTGCACAATCGTCTTATTACGAGGAGTCACAACACGCTTAGTTTCCTTGGAGAACGTTATTGAGGCAGTTTTACGTATTTTCATTTCATCTTTTTTATATGTTGCGAACTGTCGATTCATCACTCCGTAAATGCAGACAACAGGCGCATAGCTACTGCCTGCCTTAGGCATGTCCAATAACTTCACTTTCTCGTTCACTGTCATCAGTTTTCTCTATTTCTTGGGTTCACTTGAGGATGTAGAGGGTAGAGGATGTTTAGGAGCCATTTTAAAGGACGCCACAAACACTATTTTAAACTAAAAAGCACAAGAAAACAGCTAAAAGTTCCATGCGGCAAGACTAAGCAACACAAGCGAAGCGAGAGAGAACAATGAATGTGGTCTACCTTCACGGGGCACACGGCAGGGAGAGATGCTGGGTAAAGTGTCTCGGCTGCTCGGCCAATCAGCTTGCGAGATTCTGGAGCAGAGATGGCCAGCGAGTCAGAGAGATGGATTTTGAGTTGCGCGCCATCTCCGTGTTGATACCCGATGTTCTACTGTACTCTCTGCCTTCTGCTACTGCCCGTGTAACTCTCCCACCATTTTTTCTAATTTTTGATGAATATTTTTAAAATCCGCGATGCACTGAGACCGTGAAACTTGAGCCACGAAGTGGCGAGGTATTACTGTAGAACAACACTGTACTGTAATTTTACTGTGTCCAGTACATAGTGAAACACGTGTGCAAATGCACTGATCATTGTACATATAATTATAAACTATTGGAGAAACCAAATCAAAATAATAGTAGGGAGTATTTACTGTGTTAATCATCAGCTCGGGCACCCGCTCGAGGCAAAGGGAAGTGACTTTTTATGTTACCTGTTAGCCCACCCTAGTACAGGGGGATAGGCGTAAATTAACAGAAGCTCAAATGTAACTTAATGAGGTAGATTTAGAAAATAATGTAATCACTTACTGGGTCCATTGCAAATTCCTTCTCCTGGCTTTCGTCCTGATCCTTCATCTGTAGGCACTGCAAAATGTACCACTGGCGGGGGCTTAATGGGAGGTCCATATATCAAAAATGTCTCGGTTACATCTGGTTGGGGTATGGTTGCTTGCTCCTCTGTTTGGAAAGGGTTGCTTCAGTATTACTTCACCACATTGTTTTTAAATTATAGAAGTAAAGATATCCATTTTGGATAATTCAATACCCTATATCTTTATAAATTTTAACAAATCTACACATGAAATGTCAAATTTGGAATTAGTGTATATTTTTCCTAACGATAAAACCTGGAGCTTTTTATAATGGTTACTATTTCCGGTGTAGCTGAAAGAAACACCGTAAGATTTTAGTGAGGCATAACAACGAACGCTAGTTAGTGGGAGGGGTGGAATGAATGAATGAATAATTTGAAGTTTTCTGGCATCCTGACATCAAAGGTAATAGACACCGAAATCATTTATTATAAATAAAGATTAAGAGAATAGCCAATTAAAATCAGAAAAATAAATGTTATAAAAGTTAAATAGCATTAAGAAGGCCTGCTTCCGATATAAATTAAAAAATGCCACTAGCATTATACGACACATCATGTCCAAGGATCTTGGCAAGGATAAACCTGCCATGCTCACCCCGAGCCTCAAAAATATATCTATTTCTTTCTGTGCTATAAGTGGTGCATTCAGTCAACAAATGCCTCACAGTAGGGTCGCCGGCTACCCCGCTCACTTTTACAACAGGGTGGAGCACCAACTTTGCTTGCAGGCAGGCACTTTCTAGGGGGACATGGTTGGCGGGCCAATTTCTAGAAATAGCTCAAGATTTGTATCGTTAAAAAAAATACAAATTTCGGATTAAATAACTTGTATATTATTAAGGCATATGTACTGCCGAAGAATAATTCAGATTCTGTTAGAAAAAATTATTTCTTGATATATTATTTTCCAATTAGCATACCAATTTCAATAGTTTCATTTGAAATACTTCTCTCCTATTTTATTTAATTGTACTGCTGAATTCCATAATACTAACCAGAGTTTCATTCATATTGCCGATACCTTATATTTCATAGTTTTTAATCTGCAGTGCTTGATTATAAAGCTTAATAAATTATTTCATAACGGCCCCATCAGTGAGTTTACTTTCAATAAAGACTTTGCAAAAAAAGATTTCCTTTGTTACACATACAGAGAGAGAGAGAGAGAGAGAGAGAGAGAGAGAGAGAGAGAGAGAGAGAGAGAGAGAGAGAGAGAGAGAGAGAGGACTAATTGTGTAATGAGAACTATAAATTTATTAGTATATGAATATGACAGCTTATAACACATTGGTCCTTATGTAATACTATACTAACTATATTTAGAGGTTTTGAATAAGTTAAGAAATAGTATATTAAACAAAACTCTTTTTATTGATTCCTATGGGCATCAGCTGATTTGATCACAGCACCCAAAATACTTTGATCATTAAACTACACCCCAATTTGAAACAAAAATACATAAATGTTTGATTAAAGCACAATTAACCACTTAAATAATTATAATTCTCTGGAATGCAGCAATGCTTCCGACATTGAATAGGATATTTTAGGCTATGATGAGAGAGAGAGAGAGAGAGAGAGAGAGAGAGAGAGAGAGAGAGAGAGAGAGAGAGAGAATCAGTGTTAAACGTAATTGAATGCATTGTTTATGTTTGTTTCTTTAAAAGAAGAAATTATTACAGAGTTATTTAGGTTTTTAGTTTATAAAATACTGAATTTCTGGTCAAAACATAAGAATAAAACAATTTGTGAGTTTCAGCAATTATTATAACTACAAATTCGTCTGTGACATTATGTAAGCATACCGTTTACAACCATCTTTGCAAAATACGTAGACACAATCCTAAAGGAATGTTTTTGCTGTATGAATAAAATTAATTCAAATTTTTACTTTACTTAAAAACACAACTATAGTGTATGATTATACAGCACATTGTATGTAATTAAGTCAATCCTTCTAAATAACTATGCAAGTAGAAAAAAATTATGACATTATTAAAACACAACAACTGTTTACTGTAAGTTTTTTTTTTTTTTTTTTTTTTTGATTCGGTTGCTTTGGCTGTACGCGTTTACACAATGAATATAATGTAATGTTACTGACGATACTTTTCGTAACTTTTATTTTTCTAGCCCATTGAAGTAAAAGACGAAATAAATATAATTATTGTAAATAATAGCTTACTGCGCAACAGTGAGTATTATATTACGGTACAGTATTACTAGATGGGAACAACTTTTGTTATAGAGAACAATAAGGGGATGATGACGACTCGGTGAATATTCACTTTAGCACAATACTGTACTGTAACCTTAGTGTCCAGTACATTGTATACATGTGTGCAAATGCACTGTACACTGTACATATAATTAGAAATTGTTGTAGAAATCAAATCAAAACTATATTAGGCAGTATTTACTGTGCTATTCATCAGCTCGGGCACCCGGTCGAGGAAAGGGGCAATGACTTTTTAGGTTAGGAGTTACCCAACCATAGTGAAGAAGAATAGACGTAAATCAACAGATGCTCAATAGAGGCACATTTAGAAAAAATATGTAATCACTTACTGGGGCCTTTGCAAATTCCTTCTACTGGCTCTCGTCCTGATCCTTCATCTAAATCTACCACTGGCGGGGACTCAATGATATCTCCATTAATCAAAAATGTCTCGGTTACATCTGGTTGGGGTATGGTTGCTTGCTCCTCTGTTTGGAAAGGGTTGATTTAATATTACTACATCAAATTGTTTAAAAATTAAAGAAGTAAAAATCTCTATTTTGGATAATTCATAAATTTATAAAATTCTACACATAAAATGTCAATTTTGGAATTAATTTGTATCTTTCCTAACGATACAAACCTGGAGCTTTTTATAGTGTTTACTATTTCCGGTATAGCTGAAAAAAGAGACATAAGGTTTTAGCGAGGGATAACCACCCCAACCGCTAGTTAGTGGGAGGGGTGGAGGGTAGCCGGATACCTTGCTCACTCAAACTAGGTTGACCACCCAACTTGCTTGCACGCAGGACTTTCTAGGGGGACATGGTTGGTAGTCAATTTGTATAAATAGATCAAGGTTTGTATTGTTAGAGAATTACAAATTTTGGATCGAATAACTCCCATATTATCAAGGCATGCTACCAAAGAATACTTTACATTTACTAAAAGAAAAAATGATTACTTGATCAATCATCTTCCAAATAGCATGCTAATTTCAGTAGTTTCATTTGAAATACTTCTCTCATATGTTATTTACTTGTAGTGTTGAATTGCAAAATGTTAACCAGTTTCATTCATGTTACCGATGCATTACATTTCATAGTTTTTAACTCTGTGGTGCTTGATTATAAAGCTTAAGAAATTATTCATTACGGGCCCGTCACAGAGTATTCCATAGGGACTTTTCCAGAAATAAAGATTTCATTTGTGAGAGAGAGAGAGAGAGAGAGAGAGAGAGAGAGAGAGAGAGAGAGAGAGAGAGAGAGACTAATACTATAATCATAACTATAAATGTATTATATGAATATGGTAGCTTATAACATATCGGTGCTTATGTAATACTATTTTAATTATATATAGAGGTTTTGAATAAGTTAATAAATAGAATATCAAACAATACTCTATTGTTATTGATTCCTATGCGCCCCAGCTGATTTGATCATAGCACCCTAAATACTTTGATTGTTAAAATACACCCAAAATTTAAAACAAAAATACAAAATATTTTATTAAAGAACAATTAATTATTTGCATAATTGTAATTTTCTAGAATGCAGTAATGCTCCGAAATTAAATAGGATATTTTTCAAGCTATGATGAGAGAGAGAGAGAGAGAGAGAGAGAGAGAGAGAGAGAGAGAGAGAGAGAGAGAGAGAGAGAGAATCAGTGCTAAACCGTAATTGAATGCACTGTTTAGGTTTGTTTCTTTAAAAGAAAAAAATACTACAGAGATATTTATGTTTTTATATTATAAAATAAGCTTTATTTCTGTTCAAAAGATAAAAATAAAAAAATATGTGAGGTTCAGTAATAATTATAAGTAGAAATTCTTCATTGATATTATGTAATCATACCGTTTACAGCCATCTTTGCAAATTACGTAGTCCTAAACAATCCTAAAGGATTGTTTTTGCTGTAAAGATAAAATTCTTATTCTTATTTTACTTAACACACCTATAGCAAAAACTTATACTGAGCGCATTGTGTTGTTAAGTCAATCTTTCCAAACTACTATGTAAGTAGAAAATAAAATATTACCATTATTAAAACGCAAAAGCTGTTTACTGTATTTTATTTTTTTTTTTTTGGTTCAGTTGTTGTGGCTGTATGCGTTTATACAATGATTATACTGTAATGTTACTGCTGATACTCTTATTAACTTTTATATTTCTAGACCATTGACGTAGAAGATGAAATAAATGTAATTACTGCAGATGATAGCTTATTGCGTCATGCTTCAAGAAACCGCATAAGCTATGAGTTGTCTGAATGAAGACACAGAATACTTACAGTAGGTACAGTTAAGCTGTACAGTACTGATATTACTGTACATATATTACAGTAATATACACTACATTATCAGTGCGTATTATATTACAGTAAAATCTTACTAGATGGGAACAATTTTCGTTATACAGAATAATAAGGGGATGATGTCGACTCGGTGAATATTTAATTACAGTAATTTCTCACATATCGCGGGTAATGGGGACCAGAACTGACCCTGATAGGTGAAAAACCGGGAAGTAGGTTCCCTCCCTATTTTCGGAATACGTACCTTTTTTTGTGTACATATACATGTATATATAATAACAATAAGTATATATTAACCCTATAAATGCATTTGTTATCATTAGAACATTAAAGAATCATGTGAATAGATATTGATAATATAAATTATATACTGTATATAAAATAAAGTGCTAAACTGTATAAATACTTTAATATCACAGTATTTAATACATTACGTATACTGTATGTACTTTTACATTTATACATAAATGATATATATATACATATATATATATATATATATATATATATATATATATATATATATATATATATATATATATATGTATATATATATATATATATATATATATATATATTTATATAGTAAATATATAAATAGTGTGTAAGTGTACATGTACATACATATGTAGATATAAATAGTGTACGTGTATACACTGTAGATATTTTTCAAGAATATTTTATTCTTATGACCAGACACGTAACTCACCTGTGACAATGACGATGATCTTGATAAATGACGATGAAACACCTGTGCAGTATGATGGAGGTGAAGATGATCAAGATAATTTACTGTACAGGTTAATGAGAGCTTTACTGCTCCTCCGGTGACGCCTCATCGTCAGTTGATAGAGGCGGTGGATCGTCAACGACAGCTTCCGATAGACCTGGAGAAACTGCAGGAGGCAGCGTAGTGGCTCGGTGGGAAGCCGGAGAAGCAGCAGGAGGAGTATCTGATGCTTTTGCAGAAGGTTTTCGGTGCACTAGGAACATCGTGATGGGAAGTTGTTGACGTTTTTTCATCTGAGCAAAGATGCTTTTGTACAATGCCATTACACCATCAATATGGTTACTAAATTCGATGGCTCTGACAATATTACCATCGATTTCCTGAGCCCTTTGTTGCAGAGCCCGTGCCATGTTGCAGAGGTCTTGCAGGTTGTCCAAGGTAAGGCCACGTTCTTCAGCTTTGTCGTTGTCGCCGATGTTGGCTGCCTCTTCTTCTTCCTCACTCGCTGATCTTGTCATTTCGACAAGGTCCTCGTCGGTTAGGGGCTCCGAGTGCCACTTGATCAGTGAGTTGACGTCATCCGTCGTCATGTCAGACAAACCTTCGTTGGCTACTAACCGTGCCAGCCTCACAGCCTTATCTACGGCGGAGTGGTGAACTTCGTCTGGCGTAAATCCCTCATAGTCATGAACAACGTCTGGCCACAATTTTCTCCAACTTGCATTCAATGTTTGCTGTTTCATCTCATTAAAAACTTTCTGAATGTTGGCCAGGCATGTTGTATTCCCGCCAATATCTCTTGAGGCTAAAGTCCTCGTCGGCTTCGTAAATCGAGGAGATGAGGCCCTCCATTATTATTACTCTTGAAGATTCTTGTTTAGATTTTTATAACTGCCTTCTTGATTCCACTTGCCGTTGATTCCTTTTTGGTGATGTATTTTGGTTTTCTTCTAAAGTTGCAGATTCAATTATTCTCTTAACTTTCACCAAAGCATTTTCTTCATCACCAAAATTTTGTTTCCTTTTTAATGGCCTCAAAGGCAAGTCGTTGATAAAATCTTGCAAATTTGGGTTGATCAATATAATGATTAAAACAATCTTTTTACCTTTTCTAACATTCCTGCTCTAGACGAATGACAATTTGAAGCCGATTTATGAATGCAACAGTATTCCATATTTCTCCTAACAGAGACACTAAGAATCTTTTGGAGCTTTGACAGGAAAGCATTCAACTTTCCTATTGATGATGAAAGACAAATTGGAGTCGAACAACGAGTTGGGAGAATTTTGAAGACAATTTCGGATATGGAGTCTGTTAGGGATTTTCAAAAGGAAGACATTGGAGTGCTTCTCCTTAGATGTCCTTCCTTTTTTAGAGAAAAAAAAAATACTTCAGATTGAAGAACTTTAAATCTTTTTCGGGTCCTTCAATATTCTCTACTTCTGTGAAGTTTCTGTATTTTTGGATCTTCAACATTAGGGACTTGACTATCTCTTTTCAAATCAGCCCTATTGTAAACTGATCAACAAATAATAACTTTCTCCTTTTCGGATTCTTTATTTCTCTCCCGTTCACCTTCCTTTCTCCCTCTTCTTCCTATATTTTCTTTCTGAATCTTTTCAAATAAATCAGTTATCAGTCTTCAAGATTCTTGTTTTGCTTTTCATGACGGCCTTCCTGATTCCACTTGTCGTTGATCCCTTTATGACGAGGGTTTTTGTTTACTTTCAAAGTCCCACACTCAACAATTATCTTAACATTCACCAAAGTATATTTTGCAAAACCCAAATCTTGTTTCCTTTTTAATAGCCTAATGATGAGTCGGTGATAAAAGCTTGCAAATTTGGGTTGGTCAATAAAAAAATCAAAACGATCATTTTACCTTTTCTAACATTTCTGCTTCAGATGAATGATAATTTGAAGCCGATTTGGGAATGCAACGGTATTCCATATTTCTCCTAATAGACAGATTAAGAATTTTTAGGAGCTCTGAAAAGAAAGCATTCAATTTTCTTATTGATGGTGAAAGACAAATTGGAGTTGAACAAGGAGTTGGGGGAGTTTTGCAGACTTTTGATTTTGGAGCCTGTTAGGGATTTCCAAAAGGTCATGTTTTTTTTTTTTTTCAAATTAGCTAGATACAGGAACTCTATATGGTTAGCTCAGTGGGGCTGCACCTTTCCCACTAGCCCGGAGGGCCTCTCCCTTTCTCAATGTCAGGGCAGGGATCTCCCTTCCCACTGATGTGTGGGGCTCCCGCCTTCCCACTGGCTGGGCGGGGCTCCCGCCTTCCCACTGGCTGGGCGGGGCTACCACCTTCCCACTGGCAGGGAGGGGCTCATCCCTTCCTGCTGGCAGTGTGGGGATCCCCCCTTCCTTGTACCAGGACGGGGGTCCCCCCTACACGGTGGCAGGGCGGGGCTCCCCCTTCCTCCTGGAAGGGCAGGGCTCCCCACCTTCCCGCTGGCAGGGCGGGCCTCCCCACTTCCTGATGCCAGGGTGGGGCTCCCCCCTTCCTGATGGAAGGGTGGGGCTCCCCCCCTTCCTGCTGGCAGGGCGGGGCTCACCCTTTCCCGCTGGAGGGGGGCTCTAAGCTTCCCGCTGGCAAGGGCAGGGCTCCCGCTTCCCGCTGGCAAGGGCAGGGGCTCCCCCTTCCCACTGGCAGGGCGGGGCGGCCCCATTCCCGGTGGCAGAGCGGGGCAGCCCCGTTCCCAGTGGCAGGGCGGGGCTGCCCCCCTCTTCCCGCTGGCAGGGCAAGGCTGCCCACCTTCCCATTGGCTGGGCGGGACTCTGCCCTCCTGCGGGAGGAGGGGTCTCACCTTCCCACTGGCAGGGCAGGGCTCCCCCTTCCCATGGGCAGGGCAGGGCGGGGCTTCACCATTCCCAGTGGCAGGGGGGTGCTTCCCCCTTCCCGGTGGCAAGGCGGGGCTTCATCCTTCTAGTTGGCAGGGCGGGGCTACCCCCCTCCCAGTTGACAGGGCGGGGCTCCCCAATCCCGCTGGCAGGGCAGGGCTTCCCCCTCCCAGGTGACAGAGCGGCGCTTCCCCCTTCCCGTGGCAGGGCGGGGCTTCACTCTTCCCGATGGCAGAGCCGGGCTCCTCCCTTCCTGGAGGCAGGGCGTGGCTCCCACCTTCCCAATGGCATAACGGGGCTCCACCCTTCCCGGTGACAGGGAGGGGCTTCCCCATTCCTTCTGGCCGGGCGGGGATTCTCCCTTCCCGCTTGCAGGGCGGGGCTCGCCCTTTCCCACTGGCAAGGCGGGGCTCCCCACCTCCCGCTGGCATGGCAGGGCTCTCACCTTCCTGCTGGTAGCACAGGGCTCCTCTACTTCATGCAGGCAGGGAGGAGCTCCCACCTTCCCGCTGGCAGGGCAAGCCCTCCCCTTCCTGCTGGCAAGGCGGAGCTCCCCCATTCCCGCTGGCAGGGAGGGGCTCCCGCTTCCAGCTGGCAGGGCGGGGCTCCCGCCTTCCCGCTGGCAGGGCTAGCTTCCCCCTTCCAACTGACAAGGCGGAGTTACGGCGTTCCCGCTAGCAGGGTGGGGCAACCCCCTTCCCACTGGAAGGGTGGGGCTCCCTTTTTCCTCTGACAGGGCTGGGCTCCCTCAATCCTGCGGCAGGGCGAGTGTCCGCCCTGATAACTTGAAGGGTGGAGCCCCGCCCTGCCAGCAGAAAAAAAGGAGCCCTGCCTTGCCAACGGAAATGGGGGAGCCCGCCCTGCCAACGGGAAGGCGGTTGCCCCATTCTGCCAGCGGGAAGGGCGTAGCCCCGCCCTGCCAGTTAGAAGGGGGAAGCTCGCCCTAAGAGCTGGAAGGCGGGAGCCCTGCCAGCT